>NC_090715.1:5841656-5951656 GCF_040954835.1 Lepisosteus oculatus | reverse complement strand
AGATTTGTTGAATTTTAAAGTGAGACTCAAGGCCAATCTTAGAACTAGGCATTATATCTCAAAACTGACAAGTAGAAGAGATTTTGCTGACATTTATTTTTTCTTTTGTATACTGATTAGTAAGAGTCAGAATTGTCAATAAGATGGTAAAGTATGAGCTGAATAAACTGACTGTGGATTAAACCTAAAATACCCTTTAGAACTAGTTTAATATTGCTTATCTGCATTTTTTAATGCAAGAGATTAATCAATAATTAATTTGTACCAAGTACATTGGCGTAGGCAAAATGTAGGTAACATATTCCATAAATCTGCTCTTCTAGGCAATTACATTTCCTAGCAATTCAAAAAAACTCATTTGTCATATAAGGCATGTAACACTAAAACTGTGGTGTATGTAGAGTTACTGTATTTAATTTTGGAAGGTGTGATTGTAAGTTTTAAAAGAGGAGAGGAGAAATTCTTGCTCGTGTATGTTTTAAATGCCTGAGAATAGAAAACAACTGAAATTATATTCATCCTGATGCTTCAAAAAGGCTTGATCTGAAGATATTAGCATTCAATAACTTGCTTTTTGTGGTCCTATTGGTGGAAGTAGTTACTCAGCAATTAATTTTCTGAGAAGTTAGTAATAAACAGAGTATGCTTGTTTTAAACTTAATTAGCAGAACTCCAAGTAAACTGTGAATCATTGTCTTATCAGGAAAACAAAGAACGGCCCACAAACCTAATTCCAAACCAAAAATCCAAGATGTTTTTGAAGCCAGCATTGATGTTGAAGAGAATGATTCCAAAGGCAGGAGTGGTATTCTATCAGAAGAAAAGCTTTGGGCGAGACTGGATGAACTTGAGGCACAAGAAGAACTGATGGATCAGCAAGTTCGGTAAAACAAAAATTGGGAAAGAAATTAATGCAACCATTTTTAAATGTTGAGTCATATGAGAATTTGCTTAGCTCTTCCTGCATTTAAGAATGTACCAAATTAATAAGGCCATATTCAACATCCTTATGGGGATATGACTAATTATATATTTTACATTAATCTTATTGTATGTAAACGTTCTATCTCTTCTTTGCAATTAAAAAATGTCACATTAGGAGGATATCACTAATTATTCCAGTATTATCATTTTGAGAACCCTTTTCATTTTAGTCATAGGATTCAAGTTTTCCAAGTTGAGCACACCAGTGTAAAGAAAACTTTAAAATATGATGTGTTAAACACTGACACATGTTGTCTGAATGTGGATTCTTTTTGAATCCAAGGCTTTTATACATTGCAGGATGTACAGTGAACAATTAATGGTGGAAAATATTAGAGAGCTTAAATGTATGATAATGAAAATTCATTTTAATATGAGATTATATTAATACAAAAGTCAAGAAACCTTAATCAAGTGGAATGACAGAGAAACATTGTAATCATTTCCCTTTTTATGACATTCAGTGATGTAAACCTGCTTAATACTAGGCAACTGCAGTTCATCTTATAACCCTGTGTATTCAAACTTTCACTGTACTAGCTAAAAAATACAATTTTTAAGCATTGGGCACAGTTGTGTTTTGTTTTACTTCAGTATTGTCTGCATTCTATAGTGTTCTTCCTTTCAGGGTTTCAGTGTTATATTGTCTTGGATATCTCTATAGTCAACATTGGACAAGTTAATTCATGCTGTTTTTTGCACTATTTTAGAGTGACTGATAACCCATATACAAATGGAGAAGATACGGCATCCTCTTCATCTGAGGAAGAGAAGGAATGTCAAAATATGAATTTAACCAGTGGCCTTCATGAGAGGGAGGCTTGGCCTCCGGTGACTCAGGGAGACTCGCGTCTGATCACATGTCAGGTGAATGGCACAGGGCAGCCTCACAGTGACGATGACGAAGATGTGGGGAGCTTTGTACCGACAATCTATTTCTTGCATACTGTGGAGCAAAAAAGGGTGAGTCTCATTGAAGCCTTTCTGGGCAGTTTTTATTTGAAATACAATGGATCCTTTTTTGTGTTGCATTGTAAATAGCGTATTTATTGACCAAAGTATTGGGATCATCTAACAAATATGATCTTATATTAGGTCTGGGTTCTCTGTCTGTGAGAGATAAGAATCCAGACCAAACCCATTCTTTAGCAGGATTGCCATCAGGTGAGATTGTTATGAAGGTAATGGTGTGTAGGATTGAACTGCACATTCCACTGATTCCACCAGTTTTCAGTAGGGTTGAGACCTGGGGATCTTCCTGGCCTCAGAAGGTCATGGACATCTGTCTCATGCCTGCCATCAGAGAGTTTGCTATATTGACTTGGGATTCCTAATGTTTGTATCAGTGAGTGAATGTATCTGATTTAATTTAACCCGAGCTACAATTAATTATCATCATTTCAAAGTATACTATGGTGACCCACTTGTGTGCTGGGATCATGGTATTCTCTTGCCACTGAGGTTCTGTTTGATTGCTGAAGAGGTGTTGCCCATGACTGTTTGAAAACCAATTTGTCTGTGTAAAAAAAGTGCACATACTGTCTAAAATGTTGATTGCCTAACATCTATCTTGTGCATGCCGCATTATTTTAATGATGCATCTGTTCATGTCAAATTATTTGGACACATGGCAACCTTAAGCTGGCTTGGCTTTGATGTCATCAGATAGCTATGTGCTGGGCACCACAACAGTGAGACTGAGCTGATGGTGCGGTGGGTTTTAATGTTGTTGCCTAATGATCTGGCTCCCTTCTAAAGGTAAATGATAATTTGCTTTAAGTGGAGCCTTTAGACAAAAAGACTTTTAACGTTTAGTGTTTTATAATTAGCATTCTCTTGTCAAGTACTGGACAAATGTATTTTAAATTTATTGATGTGAAAACACATCACATCACTCCATTTTTATTTGAATTAAATGTATCCGTGTATGCTTTTACTTCTGTATCCTTTAAACCCCCTGGCTCCATGAGAGCTTTAAAGCAGAGAGAATATCTGACTGAATTAGGTTCTGACAGGGATTGTTGGCTATTGAAATGGTACATTGTACAAAACCTATCTTGGAAATTAGTAGCCCAGAAAACTGCAGAAATGGCACGAACAAATGACTCCCTTATCTTATTTTTTAAGAGTGCTTGTATTAACATACATTTTTTTGCCTTTAGATGTTTTATGGGTATTTGTTCTTTTCTTGTTTTTTTATTTTTTAAATAGTAGACTTAACACATTCTTGTGTTCTTTATGGGCAGATGTTTCATAGTGAATGAATGGGACAAGCAATTTATCCACAGGGAAATTAGGCCAAAAGTCTTGAATTGCAATGAAAAGCATCACTGCAGCTCAAAAGCCACCTATTTGTGTATATTTTTATCAGAATGCTTGTTTTATAAAACTCTCTAAATGTGTAGGTTTTATGGATGTTTTCTTGGCAAGGGCTAATCTTGTTATAATCTGCAGGGAGCTCTCACCTGCAAGAAGTGACTCATGTGTTGTCCTTTCTTTTTGAATCCAGGTCAGGATAAACACAGGAAAGAACACCACACTGAAATTCAGCGAGAGAAAGGAGGAGGCCAAGCGAAAGAGGAAGAACAGCACAGGGAATGGCCATTCTTTACACGAACTCCCGAAGATCAAAACACCAGCAGATATTTACAGGTACTTTTACATTTCTTCGTATTCTGACTCCATAGATTCTAACCTTAACTACTTTGTTTGGAGTCAAATGAAATAGAGGTGAATGAGCCATTGGTCCTTTCACATGAAATGAGAATGAGTTGGTCTCTAGAATAGGGCTTGTCCCTGCAGTGTTTAATACTACATTCAGAATACTTGTAATGAAGCTGGAATAGATGCACAGGTTGGAGTGGGTCCAAGGGGCTGCTAATTGGTAGTTAGTTCCAAGGAAAGAGGGTTTAGCCACCTTGTCCTATTCTTCCAGTAGATAAGAAGGGTGTAGCCAGTAGCAAAGCCTGTTGAGACTGATCATACATACATTTTCAGAGCTCCCTTGCTGTTAAAGGCAATAGACAGATGCTGTGATAACTTTCATCTCTATGTTCTTTAGGGTACATGTTTTTTTTTTAATTCCTTACTAATGCTAGTAGGCACTGGAAACAAGTATAATGTTGTTTCCTTTGCATTTTATACCTTTTGAATGCATTTTAGAACACCTTAGGGGCAAACAGTTGGAAGTTAAAGATTAGATTTCTTTTCCCACAGAGCTACGCTGAAACTCCTGACCAAATGGTGATTTTTTTCCCCTTTTTGTACAGACTGAAAAATAAGTTAGCTTGCTAGAATAATAAAAAAAATGGATAGCTACTCATATGCATCCTTAAGTATAAGTATGTAGTTTTGTTGTGGGGGGAAAAGTCACCTTGTTGTTAATAAAGTGGATAGAGTCCCGAAAGGCAGTATTAAGAAAATTACTGCTTCTGCATTTCTTAAAGGAATTTCACTGTAACAGAATACAGCTGATCTACTTTATTATGATACAAAATATGTATGAATATAAAGTTGGAACTGTAATATATGTTCAGTATGGTTTACATCATGTGTATACATCTAAACACTACGCATATATACAGAAGGCATGCATAACCTGTTATGATCTTAATTTTGTTTTTACTTGTCAGATCTGAGTAAAAACCACCCTCTTTTCTAAGACGGAACTTAACCACACATGCGTAAATATCACTAAACATTTCTATAGCTAATGAATTTGAAGGTTTCATATGTGTTCCAAAATATGTTTTTATCGAAACAGAATTCATCAATCTCATCAAACATACCTTTGCAGAATAATTTGTACTTGGAGATATACATAAAGGATCTTAGATTCAATGTTTTCTATGCTTCAGCATCCAATCCAGGACCCTCCCATCAGTCATATTTGATTTACCAGTTAAATCTAAATACAGCTGGATTTTTACATGTTGTTTTTGGCACCTCTCTGGTTTTCTGTATTGAGCTTAAAAGACATATAGCATACAAAAGCTGAAATGCAGGTGATATTAACATTGCAAACCTTTAAATGTTCTGCCTGGAGAAGGTTTGATTCCTTGTTTGTAGCTGAGTGTCTCCATTCCAATAAAGTCTTAGGGTTATGGACTGAAAATGTTCTAGTTGCATTCCTTTCCTTTGTACTTACTCTCTGAACAGGTGCTGGGTTTGACCTTCACTTTGTAGATCTTATAATTTCACCAGGCTTTCTTCATCGGGATTCTGTCTTTGTACAAAGCACCATTATTGTATGACTTTGTTGCCACTCTTTAAGGAAATCATGCCAGAAAAGCAAGCCAAATTGAGATTGCAGAAGGAAAAAAAGCAAATTCATAGTGCATGCATTTGTCTCAATCTAGACATTTTTATGTATGTGTTAGCTTTTACATTAACTTTTCATACTTGTATCTTCATTCACCAGCAACGTATTTATTTATAAGAAAGTTTAATCAAGACTTTTTTGTGTACTGTTTACTGGTTTAGAATCTTAATTTTTCAGAGCTAAGTGTTAATGTAAAACAAAAAATAGAAAAAATACTGATGTTTTTACCTGTTAAGTATAATGTTCATATACTATACTTGGCATAGGGCTGCGCATTGTGATAGGGTCAGCAATGCCTGGCTTGGAGTACAGAGTAACCAAGGAAATGTATGCATTTGCCTCATCACCAGCCTCCCAGCTGGCTCCTGCTCGGAAGAGGGTTTTGGCAAGCAGTGGTCATGAGGGAGCTTGCATCTGTGCAGCCCTGCCTCTCGGCTGGAAAGGAGCATGGATCTCCTTGCATCCTAGTGTTGGGTCTTAAAGGGGACCCACCCCCTTGTCATTGCTCTTTTTAATTAGAGAAAAAACATACATGGCTTTGAACTTACAAGAAATAAAATGATTGTCATCTTCTTGTCAGCCCAGCACTAACTTTTAATGCCCCTAAGAAAGAATGTTGGTTGGTTTTAAATTTTGACTTTTTTTCTAATTTTGGCTGTACTTTTTTCACACACATTTTGTTTTTATCATAGGAATTCTTCATAAATCAGTTGCAATTCCTTTTTATTCCCATGACGGATGATGTTAAGGAAATTAAAACTTCAAGACTCATTTATTTCGCAGTCAGTCAGTCATCTGTCATACTGTACAATTTTGTGCTTGCTTGTCCATTTCTATGCGATGAGAATGTCTCTAAACTTTTAAATAAAGGAAAGAATAACCAAAGCGTGCTTTTTGCAGAATTGCTTGAGTTCTCCGATTTGCTGAGGTTCAGATATTTTGGTTTCAGAGTGTTTGTTGATGTTGTGAATGGAGAGCTGATTCCTCGGAAGTCCATCCTGAAGTCTCGCAGCCGGGAGAACAGCGTGTGCAGTGACACCAGCGAAAGCAGCGCAGCAGATTTTGATGACCGCAGGGGGTTCAGTCGTAGTTTGAGCCACGATGAGGCCACACACAGTGACACCAGTGAAAGCATCCTAGAAGAGGAAAACTCACCCAGCAAACCTCTTCCCATGCTAGGAGTCTACGAAGTGAGCCATCCACTATTTGCACTTGAATGCTCTAATGGTTAATTTCTTAATCCTGTCATGTGGATAGCAAAAATAGAGAAAAGGAAAGGAAACGCACATGCCATGCCAGCATTTATGTGTTGATTAGTATAAGAATTGGGACATTGTAATTCATATAGAATTTTTGGAATTGGAATATACAGATGTAAATTTATACAAAGCCAAATGGATTTTTGAACCACAAAAAAATAGCTGTAATCTTTTGTATAGCCCTAAAATATGTGCAGTTCCAACTTTTCTGGTAAGAACCAATTTTTCTCACATAGTTTGACTGATGATTGGGAGCCTTTACTTAACAAAACAATACAAACATTTCTTTCTTTCCTGTCCTGGTGGTTTAAATGTTGATTCTTTTTATCTTTGTATTTCTGAATCAAAAGTAACTAGATCCCTGTGATAAGACACACAAGGGTTCCAGAGTAATGTAGATAACTGCACATGGAATAAATGAAGAAGGAGGTCTGGCATAGTTTGCAACACTAACCAAGCACAATGTCATCCGAGTAATATATATTTTTGTACCTTTATTAAAAACTCCCAATATAACAAAATTATCCAGAAAGTATTCCAAGAAAGAACTTGGTCTTATTGAAACTGTTACTGGGCTCCTTTATAACATTTTGTGTTTCTGATTGGTAATGCTTAAAAAGTAGATTTTTAATGTCAAATATAATCTGTAGTTTATAAAGCTTTTTTGTGTCCTTTCAGGCCTTTTCAGGAACAGTGGTTGAAAAGGACCCCATATTGCCATCAGTCATCCCTCACCTGACCATCAGTCCTCCGGCCCTTCCCACGATCCCTGAGAGGAAATGTGAGGAGATTCCCCCTGAGGCTCCTCAGCAGCCCTCCAAGAGGGTCTCTAAGTTCAAGGCTGCCCGCATGCAGCAGCAGAAATAACTGCACTTAGCTTGGCTCAAGCCATTTTTAGCTTTATTTTTTTAATGCAACACTTTTAAACCAAGCAGGTGTCATCTGTCTGCACTGTTCTGTTCTCTTTTTTCCCACTTGATCATATTTTTTTTTTAGTCTTTTTCACAGGTTTGCTTTCAGCTTCTACGGATGTGCTATTTTTGTGAAAGCCAGCTGAAATGTAGAAGGGGTTTTACCCTCGCACTTTTGTAATTCTAACTCCTATATTAAGGCATTATTAAGAATGCCAAATGGCAGAGCTGTGGTACACCACAGAGCAATCCTTGTACACTAAGGGTACAAAACTGCCTAGAGCCCCAGTGTCTTGTTGTTATTGTTGTAATTTGGGCAGTTCCTTAGTCTTATTAATGTGATTTAATCAAGTGCTTTTTTCTTGTCTTCACTCAGTGAGGATTATTTTTCTGCTGAGTTGTGGTACCTGTTATATACAGACTTTTAAGACCAGTAGTTGAGCTTGTTGCTGGTTTATCACTCTTCAGTCAGTAAGCATGATTTATGTGGTAATTCAGTCTCATGTACACCATGTATTGACTGAATAGTTTTACATGTAACTGTTAATTGCATAAGGATATTTGGCTTGAGTCTATTTTCTTCTCTTCTCCAATAGAAGGCTAAAATCAATCCTAGGATTTGTTTTGTATGTTTTCATTTCAGCACAGTCCTGTGCGTGCACTTAACAAATATATATATATATTTTTGCCTGTTCCTTTGATCTATGTCTGCTATAGTTACAATGGCTGATTTCAGCTGAAGAGGAGAAAATTGTTAGTCAAGTACTGTAACTCAAAGAATAAGTCAAATAAATGAACTTTCTCAGTAGTGTGCTGGATGGTCTTTGTTTGCTCTTTCAGCTTCTTCAGTGAATTTAAACAGCAATGGTATCTCTCCTTTACAGTGCTTGCTTAATGGCAGTATGCTGAATAGAGATGGTCTTAGTGTTGAATGTTTAGTGTTTAGTACCATTCTCAATAAGTGCTCACAAGATACATATGTTAAAATAAAAAGTTTTACATAAAAATAAAAATTTTACATAACCATACTTGGCTGTAATGTTCTTTAGAGGTTGAGATAGCACTTTTTTGTAAAGTTTTTTTGAAAGATTATCAAAACATGTTTTGGAATCCATATATCTGTATTGTAGGATGCTTCTATTCATAATGTATAACCTGATATATTATGTTTCCATCAACCTGTATTCTGTATCACCCACCTTGCCTCCTGAATAATTGAATTATTTTTAAGTCGGCAATTAAATGCATATTTATATTTTATCTTCTGAAAAACAGTATGATAGAAAGTAAATTTGATAAGGTTGCGAAAAAATTAACTTTCTAAGTGTCTGCACTATATTGAGTCACAAATGTAAAGGTAGGAAAAGTTTTGCCTAGTTAATTTAGAAAATTGTTTGAAACTAAATACCTACCCAGGTGACAAGTGTTACATCAGTGCATTCAGTGTCTTTTTTTGACAAGGAATTTGTTTGCTGTGCTGATCTCCATTTCCTTTGGAACTAATCTTATGATTCATCATTCGCATCAAGCCGTATGTCTTTGACTTTGCTGTTTCTTGGAGATCAATCATTTTTCCAGTACAGAAGCTGGATTGTTTGAGCGGAGGCCATTAGAGAGAACTGTTTGGAAGGTTTTTTTGTGAACCTAAGCCTCCTTAAAGGTCAAAGAGAGAGAGAGGAGAAAAAATCCTTCAATAACGGCTGGAGTAAGTATGAGGCATCAGTACCTAATACCACAGAGCTCAGTTTTCACTGCCCTTTGTTAGTGTGAATACTTAAACAGGCTATGATTGAGCTAACTTTTTAAAATAATTTCCACTGTCTGACATACTAGTTTGAAATATGCTTTGGAAGGAATTGAGCTGAGGTGTGTGCTTGTGTTTTGGATGCTATTGGGACACAATACATTATTAACTTAATTTTTTTGGTGTGTTAATATGTAAATCACTCATTCTAATGTGCACTTCTGTGTCTTTAGGAATAGCAGTTTTATCACAATAGAGTAACTCATTAGATTGAACATTAATGAACATTAATTCATTGGTTGGTATGCTTTGATCATAAGAATCACACTTTCATGATCTCAGAAATTATAATTATCCTCTAACTTCCTGATTTTGAAAAATTATGGTATCTGCACTTCTTTATCACATATTGAAAAGAGTTCATCTTCTTTCAAGTAGTTCTAGATATAAATCTAACGCTTGCATTTGTTTGCATATTGATGTACAACACTCAGCTCTAATGGATTTAATCAAATATTTTAAACATATCAAACCAAATTATAGAAAATGAATTGAAATACAGAATCATGATGTTTTTAATATGAAACATGACACTATCGAAATGGAAACAAAGTATTAGGTATGTCTTCCCTGAGCATTCACAATACTGCCAGCATTTGCTTATAGATCTGACAAGCTTCTGGATAGACAGCTTTTGGATGTTCTGCTGGTCTTCTTGTGCACCTACTGCCAGCTTGTGTAGGTTGGCTAGTTGTCTCCTGCTGATGACAGGCTAGGTGAACCTAAGCTCTTCCGTAGGACTTGGGCGAGAAGAAAATGCTGGCCATGACCATCCTTGCAGTGTGGGGTCATGCATTGTCTTCCAGATTTGCTTGCAGGAATGGAAAACCCAAGGGTCATCATCCTTGTAATCTTGAGCAGTTAAGGTTCCTTGATGACGACATGAGGCGGCAAACGTTCTTAAAGGAGATTCCTCCCAGCATCAACACAGTTCCACCATTCCACTGGTTGGCTTGAACAATGCAACAGTGCTCATCATTACTTCTCAACACGTTGTTTTCAATCAGACTTATCATGGACCTTCACAGAAGAATAAAACACTCCACCATCTCTTTACACCTACTTCTGATGTTCTGCAGCCCCGAGGAAATGATCAGTGTTACCCCTGAATGACCTGTAAGCATGCAGATTATTTTCTTGAAGACAGCAAGTTACAGCCAGTCTGCTGATGCACAGGTTACTGGTGTTTTTGGCAGATGGTTATTTCTTGTGCTGTAGCTTCTAGATTTTGATCGTGGATCAGAAGGATCTAATAGTCCTGGATCAGAGTGGAGATTCTTGCAGTATGTAGCTTGTCTTTCACAGATCTCTCTTCCTGGGTTCTGTGGACTAGCCTACTGATTGTTTAAGCAGAACATCTTATTGTCCAGCCAGGGCTTCTGAATGACAGGCCTCTTTCAGTCATGTCAATAGCAACCAGGCAATCTTTGTTACTCATGCTTGGTTATATCTTTCTATGTTGTTTCATATTAAAAGACACATTTCTGAATGGCTATACAGTTTCTTAATTAATTTTGGTCATTTTAATTCAAACACTCAGCACCTGGTATTTTTTTTAAATCATACATCTTGAGCTCAGTATTTTGTTATCCCGAGGAGTAAAATCATCCAAACAATCAAGAAGCCTATCTTCTCACTATTTAAAATGTAATTAACATAATGTATGTGCTCAATGAACTATTGATGCAAAACTTGGGCTGTTCCATTTTCATTGTGCATCAGTATATATGCATTCCTGTTTGAAGTGGATCACTGGTTTTGCAAGAGATTATCTTGGAGACATACATTCTTTACTTTGGAGGTAAACAATTATTTAGCTAGTGAGCGTCTGACTAAAAAATGGTTGTAGCTGCTTCTCTCGATGTTATACTGTCATTATGGAATGATTCTGAACCACAGTGCACAGACTACTTTGCTGTGTTTTGTACATCATGGAAATGACATCTGGTGTGAACATTTAGTCACTGATTTGGCAAACCTGCAGTGCAAGAAGTAATGCTGATGAGTCTATAGAATTGGTGAAAAAAATGTTTAGCTTTACAGCAGAACTTAGGAGCGTTGCTTAGGACAACAGTGGTAAATGTGAACAGATATCCTTAAGCCAAAACTGGCGGCCCTTGTAAAAGAAAAAAAGGAAATGTGTACATGTGATAACTGGTTTAAGGCACAGCAGTTTGCCAGTAATTGGGAAACTGGCACAGTGGTTAAGACCTCTGCTATAGGCTCGTCTCAGATCACAAATGCTTTCCAGTTTAGAAAAGAAAGCAGAATTAAAATCAGCTGTATTTAGTTGATTTAAGGCAATTTTGCTGTTACAATGAGCCACATTTAAACCCGCAGTAACCTCATGATATGTGTTTTTTTGCCAATCCCTGCTGTGCTGTCCAAATCCAATTCAGTAAATCATTTGTAAAGTGAAATGTATAAATATCTTCTTGTTACTGAACAGTACTTTCTGTCTGTCACAGGGGCAAATGCAAAAGTTTATTGTATACATTTCTAGTGCAATGAAGATGAAGCATGCTTTGGTAATTATCTCATTTCCTTTGCCTGTTATTTTAGAGACTAAATGATTATTTCATTTTTTTGTGTTTCTTTGAATTAAAAAAAGTAAGAGGTTGTTTTATTAACAATTAATATTTGACCCTACTTTTCTTGTTTTAAAAAGGAAATGCATTCATTTTAGAAAATTGTAATGAACCTGGGTTTTTAAAAATAAGTATGACTATTAGTCATATATGAACAGATAAGAATCTCTTTTGCAGTAGGCTTTTGTTTCTTTCTTTTTTCAACTCTCACTTGTCCTTGTTGCAGTCTTTCTGAACAATAAATACATTTTTAATTGTTTTTTCATATACCAAATAATAAACAAAACCCTGTAACTGTTGTCTGAAAACCACTTGGTGAAGTTGAATAAATAAATCCTGGTTGAAAAATAAGAATAAAAATCTGGAATTACCCAGTAGATGGCAGCAGTGAGCAATATCGCCAACAGAAGGCTGCCAGTCAGTGATTATAATTTATGATCCATTTCTATTATAGGTGGGGTGTGCAGAGATAGTTACAGTAATAATTACCAGGACTGAAGTGTTTCCTAGGCAACCAATTTTTTTGCTTCATTCATGCTCTTGCTGTGAGTGTGCCTGTAAAGCATGACATTGCTGTATTGGGAGGGCTGCTGCCCTGCTGCTGCTCCAGGTTGAGGTTAGTAACAGCATCATAAGGTGCATTCAAGCATAAAAGACTCAGGCTGGGATAAAAGCACACCCAGACACTATCAATTGGCCTTTTCACTTCGCTGTTTTAGTTTTAAGTAACAGTGTTATAAAACTGAAATGTTTTTTTTTTTTTTTTTTGCTGCCTGGTTTCTTAAAAGTTGTGCAGTGGTTCTGGTGTGGGAAAACTTCATACCGGCCTTTTGCTAATATAAAAACAGACACCATCTCAGAAATAAGAATGAAACAAAATCAAAACACATCAGCTGTGTTTTGTCAAATTCCTCCTATATAAATGGAAATATTTCATTGTCATTGTCAGCCTTTTTTTGTAACTGGTTTTGCACCTTATCAGGTCTCGCAGGAATTTTTCCTCTGAAGTTATCATGTATGTTACTAATGGTGGATCAGGAAATGTTCATAAACCCAAAGTTACTCATAATGCACATTACATTGTGCACCAAAGAACATAAAACTTCTTTCCTTTGCTTTAAAATGTGTTTTGAGCAAAATACAAATTAAATGTGTCTAAGTCAAGTATTTTTAAGACCTCTGTCTCAGTACCTCCGTGTGCATGGTTGGAATTGGAATCATAGAACTGGAAGCATACTAGAGGGCAGAGTAGCAAAGGACCACCAACTATTAAGAAATCACTAAACTGCCGGAAAGTACAATCCAGAAAGGAATAGGATTAGATATTATCATGATGCCTTGTATGAGTTTTAGTGGAACTAAATTAGAAACAGGATGTTTAAAGCAGGGTCCCAGCTAAGTGCTATATATTTCTTTCTATTGGTAAAATTCCTTCAGCCACGTTTGAGCAGCACTGGTATTTTGAATCTTACACGACTGGATTCCTTCGGAATCGCAGTCTTTGTTGTCAGAGTATTATCATTCATTAGGACCTTGTGGTGAATAATTGTAAAAGCTTACACCGACAGGTGCGAATAATTCTGGAATAACTTAACAGAACTTCTTTTAAGTGCAACGTTTGGTTAGAAAAAACAAGGAGAATGTTGTGGTCATCTGAAACGAGGGCCAATAGCCTTCACACTTGTATAGTTTTTTGCCCAAAGGATGCACTTGAATAGTTGTATTATTACGGAAAACAGAACATTAAAAACCTTTCATATCGGTCCACAAGTATTCTCTTTCCTACAATGGAAGAACTGACTTTAATTGAAAAGTCTGTTTCGTTTCTCCCAGGTCCTCTGGAATTGTCCACTCACTGTTTCCAGCATTTTCTCTTTGTTTCATGCGCCATCTGTTTCTCATGACCAGAATCTCCCTTGTTTACCGTCCCTCTTTTAGGCATTGTTTGTTTCTTTAATCTGGTATATGCTGGTCCCTTTAAGAGCACTGCAACTAAGGCATAATGTCATTAATCTGTACAAACTTGGTGTGACAGAGGCAGGAGGCTTTGCAGATTGATGACATTTTATTGTTATTGCAGAAGTACTATTAACTGTTAAGCAGTTCTGTGAATGTTTTTACATCTAAACACTTAGCAAAAACAGCAAATTGAACTTATTTTCAGATGATCACAAGCAGAGGGACTAACAAGTGGAAAATAGCTATTTAGATTTTACTTATTGATTTTTTCAAATATTTATGTGCAGGGCGTACATTATTGGTCTTGCATCTGCCTATTTTTTTACCACGGGAGATTTATTGAATTCCTTCTGATTGGCTGGGCTTGACATGGTCTTTTTCTATATCACTATTGAGGAATGAATGCCATAGATAAAAACTGAAGCCCCGATAATTGTTGAAACCCCGTTTAGGGCAAAAAAGATAATCATAGTCATTCTAAGTTGTCATTTGGGTTTTAAAATCTGTTCTGTTTTTTTGGGGGGGAGGGAAGGAGTTAGAGGGGTGTTGTATGCTCTGCCTTTATTAAAGCAGAACTTTTCAGGTTGTGTCACCATTCATTGCTTGACTAGACTCTGGGGACGACCACTGACCCTGCGATTCGCTGTAAAGGAATGTCATCTTGATGCCCTTTGCAGGTAAGGCATTGGAAACAACAACAGGTTGATTTATTTTTATGAATGAGAACTTCGAGCACTAAAAAAAAAAAGCAAATATAAAAGGTTGACTCCTAGTAAGGGTTCAACATTTGTTTGCTGTCTTGGAGGAAATTGTACATTGTGAGGTTAAAGACTTCTGTAATGTGTGGTTTCACAAGGTCAGAATCTGAGCTCATTAGGCAAGAGGTGGGTCCCTTATGTCCTATTTTCACTAACCTTATTCTGTAATTAGTAATTGTTTCCATTTACTTGGTAATACAAAGCTGCTTTGATGAAGAGCCCATTAAGAGCTGCTCTCAGTACCTCAGCGGTGAATGTGCACTGCGACACTGTATTGTTCCCCCCATTTCCAGCTTTCCCTTTCCCCAGTTTTTAGTCTGCTTCCCATCCTCACTCTACTTGTTAAGTGTGTTTCATCAGAACAGATTGCATCTGTTGTTAAACAAATGTTAGCAGTTATGAGAATAATGAGTCTAGGATTCAGAACTACTTAGGATGTAAGATTTATTCACATCCTGCTTTCTCCTGATTGTCGGCAAGTAAGTACTATGCTATACCCTTCCATGATGACTAGTTGTTAACTGCTCCTAAAAGGAGAGTGCTTCTGGTTTCAGGGCTGGAGAGAGCTGTAGGTGGCTTGAGATGAATGGATTTACTCCCTCAGGTCTCCAGTCAGCCTCAGAAAAGGAGAAATGGGTATGGCAGTCTTTCCAGATTAATTATGATAGATGAAAGCATCCCACTTACACATACTTAGGGCGAAAAGTTTGCTAGATATGTGCATATTAGTGACCTAGAAAACATATTCTGCTGTATATTCTACTTTAGTAGTACCTTTGGACAGCTGACTGCATTATTTAAATTGTTTGTGCTGTAGAATAACCTGTTCACTTTTTTGTTTCTCTATGACAAGTGTTTTTTCCTTATGAGTTTATTTCCCTGTCATGTTCCACTGCTTTTCCCTCTGAGGCATGGCGAAGACTTGTCAATCAGAATTGACAGTGGTGTGGCTGTGACATTTGACCACCCAGAACCTGGCAATTTTCCACTGTTCAGATGATGATAAAGGATTCTGGATGATGACTTAAAACAGATCTTCCTGATTCACGATGCTGACTGTTTACATAGTGCTTTTCATCCCAACTGAGTATTTCAAAGCAATTTGCAGAGATTTCCAGAATATTCTTTTAGATCATACTAAAAATTTAATAGGCCACCACCAAAGTCATTTTCAACTGACGTGTTTGTTAATGTTTGTAAAAACAACGCTTATAAACTGTTTTCACTAAAAGATTTGGTCTTTAGATTGCACTACTGGTATGATTATTTTCCCTGTAGTTTTGTCCTCCCCTACCTAAAATCGTATTCCACTCTTTCACCAAGATGGGGCAGATGAATGTTTGTCCTCTGAAACACACCCTGTCACAGTCAGCTGCTATTCTCCGCCCTGAGAGCACCATAGCCATACAAGAGACTGGGTACTGCTTGGAGAAGTGATGTGGGTCTTACTGAGAGCACAGTAAGCAATCACCTGGCATCTAGTCCGGTCCCGACCTGTGTTCGTTCAGCTGGGCATCATTTTTCTGGAGCCCTGGTTGCCGTCTTTGAACTAAATAGTCTTTGCCTGCACTTCAGAGCTTTACCTGCATTCAGAAGAAACACCTATATCGCTTGAGCCATTCCGTAACCCGTGTTTGTACTCTCTTCAACGTGATTGTGTTCTAGTTTAAATCAAATCAGCTCTTATAAAATGTAAGTGGATGCTGTTGTTGGCATTTTGTTAGTGAATTCAAGCAAGCCACATTGTAGCCAGTCCCCTCACGTTTTTTATCAAATCAATCAACATGCTGACAAATTACACTACTTTCTGAAGCAGTAGTAAATAATGTTTTAAGTCAATGAAAAACTAATGATAAAAACTGATGTTAACTGAAGTTTTGGAGAAATTCGGATGTTTTTATAAGTGCTTTTCTAAGCCCGTTGAGAACAGGAGAGAGGACAGTGATGATAGGATTTCAGATTTCTATGAAGGGAATGATGGATGGCTGAAATAGGTTTGTCTCTGAGTTGATAAGCCATTTATTTTTATTTGTTTGGTGTTTGGCTAAATGTGTGAGAGAAATGGGTATCCCCAGTCTTGCCCTGATACAATTACAAAAGCGCAGTCCTAACCTACCAATCAGCTGTTTTTGAAAGTTACCAAGGTCAAATCAGAAAGATCTTAACTGATGGCAAAACAAAACTTTTGGAAAGTAAAATATTATTCATCCCCTGTCATAATTCTGTTCTTACTGGTGCATGTCAATTAAATATTGACAACCTATTTATTATCTGCAATTCTCCTTCAATGTGAAAATAAAGGCAAAACAGTGGGTGACATAAATACTGTCCATGTAAAAAAGTCGTTAAAAAAGTCAAGTTTCTTTGTTTTCATTGTTTTTAGCAGCAGAGCACAGGTGCCTCTTTAATACAATAATCTTAAAACTAGATTTCTGGGAATAGGAAAACATGATTTAGAAGGTCAAAAGACCTTCTCCCATTAAGATTATTTCATCATTTACTTTAATGTATTATGCCAAAATCCCCTTACTATTTAGACGCTAAATGAAAAGCCTTCCCAATACCTTTTGGAAAAAAAAGACACAAAGCAGAATCCTTAATGAAGTAAAGCATACTTGGTTAATTTGAGGGTAATCAACCCCCATAGATAGCTTGAGGGTTAGTTTGTGTTTACTGAGGGGATGAAAGCCTGGGGCCTGTTGAGGAAACCCCCTAAATGCTAGTGTGAAACATTTTATGTCAATGGAGTGTGCAGACTACTATGAGCTGTGTTAAAAGAAGCTGTGACAGCAGCTTCTGTCAGTACCAGACATCCCCTGCAGCCACTGCTTTAGTACAATTCCAGTAGAGCTAATATTAAAAATTAGTATGCTGCTTTAAAGCACCCATAGGTGTATCATAAAAGCTTGGAAGAACAGCAGAGGGGCTTTGA
This sequence comes from Lepisosteus oculatus, assembly GCF_040954835.1. Classification (NCBI taxonomy): domain Eukaryota; kingdom Metazoa; phylum Chordata; class Actinopteri; order Semionotiformes; family Lepisosteidae; genus Lepisosteus; species Lepisosteus oculatus. The sequence goes on along the minus strand of NC_090715.1, from coordinate 5,934,140 downwards.
CTTGGGCAAAACGAGTGGTTTCCAGTGGTTCACTAATTGGTAGCCTTCACTATTGATTAGTTGATTAGGCATGACTGTGAGTAGCTCACAAGGTACCTAGAAGGCATCTTAAAGGGAAAAAAGCGAGAGGAATAGAATAAAAAGATGCTTGGAAACACTGACAGGGACTAAGGCAGTCTGTAGCAAAGGCAGAAATAAGAAAGTGTTAACAGTGGTTGCGAAAGAGGGGGGAAAGGTAAAATCAATGAGAAATAACAGCAGCTGCAACACAAATTTGAAAAGCAATGTTTTGAAGAAGAAAATCCATTCTCTAATACTATTCAGTACTTAGGAATAGCACTGCCTCAGTTAATGTTGAGGTACAGTAAGTAGTGGGGTGTTTCCTTGCAACTATTTAAGTTATACTGTAGCTTTTGTTTTCAAAAATGCTTTGGCAATATAATGCTCTTTGGCACAGTAGGTCAGCAAAGGAATGTTATTTTGATACTCTTGCTTTTCTTCTTTTGAATGAATTTAAAATTCTGTGTACTGAAAGTACTGTATATACACATACTTTATTTTTTATAAATATAAGTATATATATAAATTTTAATTAATTAATTTTTATTGAATTAAATATTACATTCTTCAAGGTCATCCTATCACATTAGTAAACTTTGAAAAGTATTTACTATAGCCTTGGCAATTGGTGTGCAATAATTTTTTTTTGTTTTTCTTAAGGGTAGTTTCATAGTTCTCAGTTCTGTTTTATCAGAGTTGCACAAAACACTTGCCTTTGTCACTGTCTGCATGTTTAAATCAAGTACAACTTTTGTATTCTTTAATGACCTTTGACCAAAATTAGACATACTTTTCAACTTTTAACCACAAACGCTCAATGATTTCTTTGTGTTTCAGCTGAACACCACGGATGATGGAATGTGGTTACATTCTATCACAGACATGTGGAATTTTTGGAGAGTTCTGAAGCTGAAAATGATTTTCAATCCCCCATACACTGGATACAGAGAATAAGAATAACTGACAGACTCATCTTTCCCTTTGAGGACTTTTTAAAAATTAATTTGAAAATCTAAATCTCTTAACCTTAATATCTGTTTAACCTGTGAGGCTCTGTCATTTTATAAACATGCTGCTGTTAATATGCCTGCTGTTAATATCACTGGGGGCACAGCCTACATTGTGTTGTTACTATGTACTGCATGTACATATACATTTTACTTTACTGCAACCAGTTAGAGAATCATGGCATTTGTCGGTCTATGATAATATCCAGTATGTATGGTACAGTATATGTATTGAGATCAATTTCTGGGAGTTGAGAGTATTTCCTAACTTAGACGTTTTTGATAGAGTAATACCATAACTTCAGTTTCCTGTTGTGTCAGTTCAGCTGCCTGTGGACACTTTTCAAATCCCCTGCCTTTACACTAAGTAGTATTACACAAACGTCAGACTTTCACTTATAGAAAAATGCCACCCCCAAACTCATCAGCAAATGTAAGAAAAGCGACAAAGAGAAAGGTTGGAAATCTGACATCTCAAGGACTTCATGCTATTGAGAGTCAGAAGGAAGATTATAACACAAGTGTCACCTGGACTTTTGCTTGCCTGGTCTTTGCTTTTTGCTTGTGAAGGAGGAAATAAATTTCATTCTAACAGTGTATTTGTGACTGATCAAACCTCCAAAGACATGATATATCATAGTCACTACGTTAAATGGCAAAAAGTTTTATCTATTAATCTCTCCTGATATATCTTTGTAGATGCGACAGAGACCAGTGACATTGTAGACCGAACTTCATTACCTTCAGAAGATGGTCATGACAGTGCCTGTTCCATGACAGAATGAAATGTTACATGAATATGCAGGTTAGATACTTACCTTCACAACAAATAAACACTTTTTTTACATTGTGACACTGCCCTGAAAATTCTTCTCCAAATCATTTGCTGTTTGCTATTGATATGCTACTGAACATTATCTTTATATCTGACAAAAATAAGTATGCTACTGGGGGCAAAATATTTGCACAGTCTTTTCTTGGGATCTTTGTGTAGCTCATTATCATTCAAAAATACAAGTTCCAGGTGGTTTAAAGGTCACAGAACAGGATAAGGTTATCTGCTCCAGTCCCTCAAGCACAGAGAGAGTCCTGTTAGTTAAAAGGATACCAGAAATAATTCCCAAAGCTGGTATTCTACCAAATCCTACCTTCCCTCTTCCATTTTCCTCTACTGTCTTTTTTGGCTGAATCTGACAGCTGAAGTCTTCATTTTGAGGTTACCATCTCTGTTTAACTGTGCAAAATATTTTGTGGAAAATAAAACTGTTCTTATTTTTTCTATTTCTTGTGCTTACGCAGTCTGACTTTTTGTAAATCACAAATTGTCAGAATAAAGTTCCACGAAGTTGGTTATGAAATTATAATGAGCAATCATATTTTGTGTAGGAGAGCTGGAATGTAACAGAGTGAGCCTAACTAGTAACTTTTTCAGTTAGTTCCTACCTGTTAACACTGGTAAATTTTGAAGGAAAAAGGTACAAAATCATAGCAGCCTTTTCTACCTTTCCTTCTAGGAACATGTTATTTTTTATACTTCAGTATGAGATATGCACCCAAATGCTTCATATGAGCAGTTGTCACTGTTTTTTAAATTGATTTTGGAATGTAAAGCACCAAAATGGCAAAACCCATAAACTCATTCTGTAGTGACTTAGCAACCCTTATATCAGGAACTAATGTCATGGCGGAAGAAAGCATTTACAACAAGTACCTAGAAGTCCATAGCTCTCTCAACAGCAATAAAAGCCCTCAAACCTGAAGTCAAACTTTGCTATTAAATGGTACTTTTAAAGTGATACAGTACTGCAGCCAAAGCCACAGGCACTGCTTTTGCCATGATGAATGGTCCTATTGCTATTTTAAATTATTTTGTACAGATCTCATTTAGACCCTTGAAGAAGAGATTCAGCATGTTTATTCATTTTAGATTTACGCTGGCTTCAATATCTTTGTCTATGCCTGCAAAGAATTTTCCCTCCCCCCGAGAAAGAAAAGAGGAGAAAAAAGTAATTTGCACAATGTACATAAAATGATGCACTCGGAGTTTTGATAACCTGCATAAATTATAAGCCGTAATTAAATATTTTACTCTCAGAGTCACAGAGAAAAAACTGCAGAGGTTTGGAGTCTTGTCTAGTCCTTGGGATCTGCAGGAATCTTGTAATTGTTTTTATTGATTATTTCTTAAGGTGAAATGGTTTAAAGATAACAATAACGTGAGGTAACACTAGATATTAACTGTATTCTACAGTGCTTGTGCCTCAGAGATATAAATCAAAGAATTTGGTGATGTGAAAATTGCCTATGAGGTTGTCCATATATTTAAATAGAATATTAAAAATTTAAATTGTTCTGCACACAATCTTGCGAGACCCCTGATAAATTTAAATTACTATCACTAAATAGTATTTGCATAGACAAATACATAAGTGAGAAGTCTGGCCTCTTGTGTCAAACCACACCCTAAGGCTGATTGCTTGCAGAATGGCGAGAGACTGCTACCATAAAGAAAAAGACAGGAGATCTATGGCTATATTTTGTAATTACCCAGCTCTTCAAATCTATGGCAGTACTGGTCTGCAACGAAATCAAAGAAATAACATCTATCATGCCAATTGTCAGTGACATTAAAATTCAGCAGGGTGTGTGCACGTGTGTACTGTATTTCGGATTCCTGCTGAAAACCTAATAGCATAATAGCTGCTGTGTTTGCCTGCTGGAGTTATTGCACCCTACACTATAATTCACACACTCTGTGCAGTGCTTTGAGACGCTTGATTGTACGAACCGGGCTTTATGCAAAAAATATAATTGTTATCATTAACATAGCATATTAGTAACTAGCAGCGTTAAAAGGTCTTTTCTCTCTGAACATCCCAACATACGATGTCCTTCACTAAAAATCCAATCATGGGAATATAATTTTCAAATTTCCACAAATTGTTATAATATGTATTTTGCCAAATCCAGTAAGAAATTATAGAGCACATTGTTAATCCAATTGTAGCTCTTCAGTTGGAGTACATTTACCATTGTGTATTTTCTGTTTAGTACAAGAATAGGCTAACCCATAATTTTTAGGTTTCAAAAGTATTAAAGATGTTTATAGTTGTCTACAGATGAATGTTACATAATGTTCAAACTTTGACACAAATCTGATTTTGGGCTATGGCATTAGAAACACAAGGACTAAAATTGCACTGTATTATGACATAGAGAGTTCCGTAATAAGAAGAAATTGGAGAACAATAATTAATTTGTTTCATTGTTTGTGCTGAAAAGTCACACGTGAAAAGAGAAACCATGCCCTAAATGGGATATAACAATTGTCATTAACAATATGATGAAGTGTTTGATTAAGTGATTTCAATTCCATCTCAGCATTTTATAAAGGGATTTTGCATTTTTACCTCTCACAAAATAGAACCTCACAAACTAGGTTACCTGCATTCTGTGTCTGGTAGAACGGTTTCGGTGTGCAGACTTAAATCTGATTTAGAAAGCTAAGAGGTGATTTTAAAGACAGTTCTGCTGCATAAAGAGATTGATGAATCTGGGAACTGTTTCATTAACTATTGGCAAAATGTTGCTCTTTACGGTTCCTCAGACAACAAAACCTACTGGCAGAGATTATATTCTCCTGTCTGTGCTTTTATTTATTCAGATCTTAGAGGAGGCATTTTTTCCAGTTCACCACCACAAAACATTTTGTAAAAGAGACACATTATCTTGACATTATTATGTAATTCATCATTTATAAAGCCCTGAATAAGATAATATAGATTCATCACAATGGATTGAATTACAGCATTCTCTTAATTAAGAAAAAGTTAATACATGAGCAGAATAGTATGCAATCAATTGATCAATCAATCTTTGTTTAATTGAAGCCTTTCATGGACAATTAGTGAAATGTACAGGAAATCTGTAAGAAAGTAACTGACCTTGTGAATAAACCAGTGTTTACTTACTGCATGAAACTTTCCAGGCAAGTTTGTTCCATGTCAGTAAGGCCCACTGGTTCCATGCTGTCATGATGCTACAGGAGTAGGGGGTAACCAGCTTTTAGGATCTGCACCCCTCTGCCCTCCAGTGGAGACTTGTGAACTTGTGAACCCTGGGAACTGCACAGTGGTAACAGCCTTTTCTGCAATCACCTGCTCCACTGGGGCTCCAGCCCTCTTGTACTCCTCCAAACGGTCTCTGAGACAGGGTACGTACTGTATGTTGTTGTGGAGTAAAGATGTACTCCTGCAGCACCTCCAGCCAACATGCTACTTGAGTCTCTGGTTCCAAAATGATGGGGAATCAGTGCTGGAGTGGGAGGTGTTGCCCATGCAGAAGATGAAACATCTGCCTTAGAGGCAGGAGGAGCAAAAGTAGTGGACAGGATTAACCACAAATTAGGTTTCCTCTGCATCATGCAATAATTTTGCATGATGCCACTGAGAGCCTGGTTGAAGCATGCCAAATTGAATGTCGCTCCCCCTTTTGGGCCAGCTTGTGAAAGCAATCCTATTTTTCCCTTTCACTTGTGTCTGTGTCTAGCAGGATGGGCAGGGCAGGGTCTGGCTAGGGCAGTGCAAATACTTCTGCCAGTCCTGACTGGAGTCTCTCACAGCTCAGCTATAGTCTCTGTCCTAAGGAAACCAGGCTGCTTTTGCGGCAAAGCAGATGAGCAGGTAGCAATGTCCACAATGCCGGAAATGAAACTGTGCACATCTTTAAATGGCTGGTGATGAAAAGTCATCACCAAAGCCAAATCTTCCAAGACAACAGGCTGTCCCAGGAAACAGGTCTCTTGTTTCAGTACATTTCTTTTCTGGGGATTTCTTTGGCTGGGGCTCAATATCAGCCCCTAGATACTCCCTGGCATCCATGGCATTAGCTTGGTCCTACTCCATCTGAAGGTCTCAGCCTAAGTGGTCCATGTGACTCAACTGTTAAGGGCACTCTCTCGAGTGTAGGTGGAGCTCTGTGATCCATTAACACGTGTGATCCACTTTGATCAGGAATTGCAGGTTCAAGCTGAGATCATGTCACTAGCCCACTGGGATTCCCCACACAGTGGTGCACAATTGGTTAAGAGCCACTGAGGGTATGGTGGGATTAGTTGGCAGGGGCTTTCTTGGCTCCCAATGACATAGCAACTCCTTCAGCCTCTCAAGCACTTGCAGTCTTAGAGTGCAGTAGATGAGGAACGCACCTTTTCTTTAATTGGCACTGACCCTTGGGTGGCTGGGGCTGTGTGGCCTCTAATGGGTTGAAACACGAGTGGCTGGAAGAGAGCTATGCCACATTTTTTAGAACTCCCTCCAAATCCACATTAGATCACACGGTGACATGATTGTTTTAAAAGCTTACTGGAAACATTATAGATGTGCTCTTTTTGTAAAAGCATATTGGGATGCAGAAGTATGAATCGACCTATATACTAATAGATTAGTATTGTATAGTACTGTCTGGAGGTGTGGAAGCAACTTGCAGAGTTCTGGGCACACCTTCTTGGTACCTAGTGCTGCATTTGCATCTACTTACAGGGGCAGGGCTCATGGCTCTGGCCAGGTCACCCCAGGCAGCAAGAGCTGGCTTCGGCTTGGCAACAATCCAGGTGACATCTGCCCCTCCCCTCATTCTGAAGGATAGGCCCCCATAAAATACAATGCCTTTCATCATAGCCTACCTGATACCAGTTTAGCTCTTGTAAGTGCTGGGGGGTTCTTCTAGAGTAAATGGAACTTTTGATCACAAAATAAACACTATTGCTTCTCCCACAAGGGGGAGTAATGCCCCATTAATTGCAAATAATAGAAATGTCAGAAATTGTCAATACTCTCAGCACACTCGATGCACCCACTTTCTCTTTGCCAGCTTTACCAGAACTGCAGCCCCTAGACCTGCAAAGGTTGGCTCATGCCACTCTCACACAAGTAGGATGGGGTCACAAACAATTTGGGAACAACTAGGAACAGACTAGAACAAGTGCTAATAACAACAGCAGCTAAACACCATTATTTGGACAATACTTGTCAATCCCACCCCTGCAGCCCAATGTAAGTGGTTGGATAATTATAGTCCTGTCCAGGTTATCTGTCCTGTCTATTAAACTATGCAATCTGAAGGCTTTAAGGAGTCAAAATATGACTTTACTGAGCATCAGCCAAAGTATTATTTTAACTACAACAAATTCTCAAAGCTGTTATCACAAATATGACCATATCTTGTCTGGAGCTGTACTAACATTTTATTGAATAGGGATGATACTGGTAAATTCATTATACAGATTAACATTTGTTGTCAATCGGATTGATCATCGGGGGTGATATTGTTTAAGTAGCATGTTTAGCCATTGTTGGATAGCATTACAGGTTTTACATATCCAATGCCTTCTTTCCATCAGTTTGCAAACTCTTGTGGGACTCTGTTCCTCTGTTCTCTTCACTGGGCTTTTAACCTTAAATGTAACAACATCCTGGCTCATGCCACAGATGTTGAATAAGGCTGTTCTGGCAAGTAAGACGTCCATGGCATGACTATCACATCTCACAAGAAAGCTGGTGTCACACAAGCAGTAAGTGAGGTCTCAGGACTTCACAGACTGCAAACAGTTTGAAAGGTAGACAAGAGAACTCTGTTCATAGTGATCTCTTAAAGAGAAGTTCTGTAGGACTAGACACTCCTAGCAATACCATCATGGACTTCCACATTGCTTTGCTTACCATGAATGAACATATCAGTCTTTAAGCCTGCACTGCACCCCCTGATGTCCATCAGGGTGGTTTACACGGAACCTATATTTATGTCTAAAGAGGACTTGACTGACGGTGAGACCACTGGAGGTGACTTAGTCCAGCCTCCAGCATACGAATGGCACAAAATCATTGCTCTCTTGATGGGTGAGGCATATTGTCTCCTTTCTGCATTTTTATTTCTTGTATTACACTAGGCTACATATTCAACAGAACAATTCACCTCATCACCTGTGCCCAATCAACTGTCTAAATAAGGAGGTGATTTAGTGCTTATGCAACAGTCAAAGTCACTTGTATTGCAGTCAGTCATGAATGATCAATTAATCAAATCCTGTGATGCTAAAAACATTATATCAATATCCCCAAACTGTATAATATTCTTTACAAATATGCATAACGATGAATGATAGATTTCTTGAGTTGCTCATTATATAATATCAAAATATTTCAAAAAGCATACATCAAAACGCAAAATTTGTAAATCATCTTTAGACTCTGTAAAAAGATATGAGTGAAGAGACTGCTAATTATTAGGACCTGCTACCTGCACATAAGCATTTGTTCAGGATTTCAGAAGCTGGAGATCTTGTATTTTTTCTTTGAAAATTCTTTCTTTCGTGCTCCGCTTGTATGTTAGCATTCATCAACCCTTTTAATTTTTTTTTTCTCAGCATATGGATATGGATTGATCAAATACAAACACTTAAAATGTTTCTTTTAAGCTTCACTGCGTTCATAAGGTGAAGCTCAAAGTGATGTAAAGCAATGCTATCATCATAAACAAATGAATATATATATAAATTGTTCTTGAATTTACATAATAAGAGTGGACACTTTACGATATGTGCGTACAAAAGGGAAATGGTTCTTTAAGCATGACTTCAAATATCAAGGCCACTGAGACGGTGACTTAATCAACTACGACAATCTTGTCAATCCAAACACTTCTTGTTGTGCTTATATCTAATAATTTCTACAAAATTCTTACACCCAACAGCTTTCTATCTCACTGTCTGTGTATTGCTTTTTTAAAAAAAAAAGAAATCTTGTGGAATTTAATGTATCTGCAATTTCCTTCGAAATCCAAATCAAAGGTATTTGATACAGTTTCTCCCCTCTCATCAAAACATGAAGAGTTACACTCTGAGGTTAATGCAGAAAATAGAGCCACTTGGATAACAACTGCTATCCTGTTCCCTGTGTACAGGGGTGTTATCCTGAAAATGGTCAAACAGCCCTGGTCTCTCTCCTGTCAGTAGCTGGATATTAGCAACAGCTCTAAAGCCAGAACATGACATTTGCCCTTCCCTTTCCAGTGCCTTCTATGTGTGGGGCTACCTAGCTGGTGTGGGATTATCCAAGTGCTACTGTATCCTTCATGGAGCACTCTCCCAGTTCATTCACTCACACTAACCTGATTTCACGCCTGCAGGTACATTCTGCACCCATGCCTGATTGACACGATGAGAGAGCCAGCCGTGCACCTGGTTAGATTAAAACCAGGATGGAAGAGACATGCCCCACCTCGCAGTCATTGCTGTGACAGGGACGAGTTAATAGCAGACTGTCAACATAGTCCCAGAGCTCCATATGTTCCAAAACACTCATCTCACAGATCCCGCTTGCTGCATGACTATAATCAATTTAACAGGATAAATTAATAATCAAATTCAAATGATGATTGCTGATCGACTTAGGATAAGTAATCTTTTAATACGCATGACCTCTGTGAGGCGTTTAGGCAATCATTTTTCTCTGCTAGTGTTCCTGTCTTTTCTTTTTTTTTTGATCATCCCTTGATGCATGGGAGAGCATTGTTAGAGGATATATTAAGAAAAAAATAACAAATTCCTTATTTTAACCTGAGTTGTGTGTGATTGGCATCAAATGCAAAGAGGATGCCAGTAATCCTCATGAATGTAAAAGTAGCTCATTGACTCTGAACTGTGTTGTTAGCAGTTTAGTAAGCAGGAATATAAATATCATATTTATTTATCCAAGAAGGAACCATTCCTTTGACTTTCTAGTTAAAGAGGAAAAAAGAAAAAATCAGTATGGATGGGAGCCTTCTTGGGCATTATCAAATGTTTTCCATATGGAACCCAAATACTTTTTAATACTGAGTTTAAAAAAGAAATGTGGCTTAAACTTACTGTGCCTCTTAGAATTAGTCAGAAGAACATTTTTAATAAATTATACATAGAAACAAAGAGATAGTCTTTTTGTTCCTGCACATGGCTTCTCTACATTCCTTTAAAATCTTTAAAATTGTCCATTCACTCAAACTTACTGAGTGTAGCAAAAATGTCAAAGGCATAAAGTCAGAGAAGATTGAATAAAATAATACAGAAAGACAGATTAGTCATGCACAGACCCACTCAGCTTTTCAGAGCACACAATACCACTTTTTATAACTGCTCTATCTCTACAAAGAGTACGTTCAATATATTGAGGATGATACATGGTCAGCCATGTAATCTGCCTTTGATTTCAGGACTCATTTATCCTGGCCCTTTTCATGAGTGACACTGATGAGCAATTCGGCTCCTACCAGTGCGTTGTAATATTTACTGGATGGTTATAGTTAATTAAAGAAAACAAAACTAAAAAAAGGACCCTTTCTCACCATGAGGGGAGCCTTGTCTGCACCGCTGAAAAGACAATTCAGGTCAAGCGGATGTTGACACATAACAATGTAAACTGTGAGGATCTCAAAATATGTGGCTGGAATGAAGGTTAAGAAAATGAGAATAATATACTCGTGATCAGTGCTGAAATGGAACAGGGAAATGCTGCTGTTGCTTAAATGAATTAATGCACCTCACCTCCAAACAAAGCAAGGCATGTAAAGGAAGGGAAATGATATATACTGCGTATAATATAATATAAATGGTTGAAGTAGTTCAGGTGTGTAGCTGTGTCAGCATGCGTAGGCTGCGAAGGAACAAATAATAGGTTATTCTGAAAGGAGAAGAAAGAAAACACAACGTTTCGGTTGTGGAACATTCTTTGGGTGTGTATAAATGGTTGTTTTTATGTTGCTATGATGATTTTTTGTATCTGCACATATCCACCTATATTATATATTGCACATGTGCACATGTACTATATATGTATTTGCTCACATGAGCACAAACATAAATTTATAAATAAAAACTCACGGATGTATTGATGAATACCCTTCCTTAGAGATACTTGGGGGAAATATAGTGTGGTCTTGCAACGCTTAACCTGATCTAGGATATGATTGTGTATCATTTTGTATTTCTGGGGCTGTCTTCAGTGTTAAATAGTGGGAGAGCATGCTGTATATCAGACAGAGCATCCAAATGTGTTAAGTATACTGGTTCCAACAGAAACAATAAAAGACTAGCATGTCTTATTGTACCTGAAACACTGAACGATGCGTACTAAATATTATGACTGCTGTGTGTCCTAGGATAATTGATTCACCCACACAGCCATTTACTCCCCGAGCTGTTCATTTTACAAATTCTATAACCTTTTAGAAATTCTTTCAGTGAAGAAGATTGCTGCCTGGCCTTAGATTCATTATGGTGATTGAATCCTCTTCAATAGAAAACTGTTTAAAGAGAGCACATCTCTGCGTGCCTCCCCGAGACTGAAGGCACATGGGTTAAAAGCTTGTCTGGGTGGCATAATTCACTGCCGCTGTGCCAAACAATCACATCTTATTGTGACCTTCATATGATACAAAAAGGCAGCAGTAAAGAGCTCCGATCTCTTTTTTCCCCTCCTTTTTTCATTTTCAGCTCTCTTCATCCACCACTATTTATAGCTTCTCGCATCAGAAGCTATTTAGAATACCTAATTAAATATCTAATTATTAACATTGTAAAGGAGAAAGTATTGAAGAATGGAGCTTGTAATTATTGGTAGAATTTAAAGCAGGCTTGTTTACAATAGAAAATTATATACATATATATTATTTTTTTTAGTTAAAGCACCTGAACCTCCGCTATTCATCAGAGGGGTGACTCGGAACATGAATTAGTTTTCTTTTTCAGGAGATGAGAAGGCCAGATGGTATAAAAAAGACAAAAATTGAGGACATAGCCAGTGTTGTATCTTATCATGGGGGCACATGGTGGTGCTGGATTAGTTCGGATTTTACGCCATTACATTTTGCATTATAGCTTTTCATAGTTGATCTATTGTAGTTTCTTTATACTTCAAACAAGAAATTGTGAAACTCTAATTAGTCTATATAATTACAGCTTGATGAAGCTCTCCAGATCGTACTAGTCACATGCAAGGTGGGGTCTTTTTGTTCATTTGTTCGCCGACATTTCAAAAAAGCCTGTTGTATGGGCTACAAAGGGCCTGAAGGTTATGGGTCCGTTATTAGAACATCACTTGTAGGCAATTACAAGACCCTCCACATCCTTTAAACCTGCGGGAGCTTCAGTTTATTAAGGGACACAGGGATACCATAAATAAAACCTTTGTAGATTCCGTTTTTAAAATCGCTCTTCTTATCATCTTTAGTTTTGTAGATGGTAATCCCATTAAAAGAGATCCTAGAGGCAGGATGATATGGAGCAGGCAGTGTGCTAATTGTGGTGTTAGGCTTGTGGCATTTTCCCAGAACATTTGAGTTCTTTCCCTACCTTCCTATGATCAGTGTAAGTAGGAGCAATTAAGATCCCAGGTGCAGAGACTCTTGGTGTGTTCTTCCATATACTTCTCTCACTAGCGCCCACTCCACTCTGATTAAACCTTGTTAAAACAAGTCCGCCAGTTTTCTTTATTTTTCCTATTTGGTGTTCTATTAAAATGTTAAAGGGGTGTATCATTGAATCCTCTTAACTATGAAGTTAGGCAATGAAGGCATGTCGGCACCATTTTAAAACCTCCTTATTTTAAAATGTAAAATTATTGGGGATACTCATATTAGTTATAGCAGTCTTACTTTAAGGTGAAGGTTTTGGAAAATCTGTGTATTACAGCAACAGACTGCACCACCTTACAGTTAGCTTTTATTATGAGTCAATGTCCTTCCACCAAGTCTTCACTAACTTTAGCTGATTTCTTTGTACTTATTACTATTATTTTCTAATTTATTTTGCTGACGCTTTCTTTCACAGCAATGTACACTTTAAACCAAGTTATACAGCTGGGTATTTAACAGGAGCAATTTGGTTGAAGTACCTTCTCAAAGGTACCACAGCATTGTAATACTTGAAATTTGAACCCACAACCCTGATCATTGATCCCCTACTCTTCCCTCTTTGTAGTGGGAGGAGTTTACCTTTAATTCAAATCTTGACACACCTGTATGGTTACTCATATTTGCAGTCAAATCCATTACCTAAGTACACAAGAATGTTCTCATCCTTATAATAAGGTGGGCTCTTTCATTATTGTGTTTAATAAACATACGAAGACCCACAAAGGTGGTTTCATAAAAAGGGGCTATGTGCATTTTTGCCTTTTGTGTTATTTGAATCCCTGCATTTACAGACATATGTAATAATGTTTCTAATTTAGTATGTGATACTCATCTTATTCCTCAGAATCTTCACCAGTAAATATAGATCCATAGTTGCCTGTTTCAGTTATGCTGCTTACAGTTGCATGCCCAAACTTGTTTTGTTGAGAGCTATTCTCCATGAGCAATCACAGATACCCAGGCTCAGGAAGGGAAATTAGGTGTGTAATATGAGGTTGATGGGAAGAGATGGTGTGCGCTGACCCCCTGTGACGTCTTTTCCTCTTTCAAACCTTCTGTGCTGGTTCAGCCTGCAATGAGAACCCTTCATTAACCATTCTCATTACTGAAACCCAAGTGAAACTGTTTGGAGAGACATAGAAGGACAATTATTAGAACACATTAGGATAGTTAATCTGATTATTTGTACTGTACAAAGCCTTGAGATGGCATTGAAAGGTGTTTATAAAATCCATGCATGGTTTCAATAAAAGCGCTCAATAACTCTTTTTTGTTTTTAATTATTATTCCAAGGCATTGCCAAGTCAACACTACATGGGTTTCTGTACAGTAGGGTAATGGTAGCCTTTTGTTATGTGTGGAGAGGTCTCTTCAGAATCCAGAATTAAATCAAGGGAAAATAAGTAATGGATGTCTCATACTGTCTGTGTCAGTACTGAGAAGGCTACATTATTTCTGTAATACTACCATATTTTACAATGCACCTTTTCTTTTCATTCTTTAACATAATGTACTGTAGGTTCTGGATGAGATGAAATGAGTAATTCTTACTATTCGTACTCTGGACCTCAATATATAAAAATGTGAAATATACAGTACACATATTTTGAAGGTATACCTGCGCTATGGCCCATTATCTTGATTTCAGTTCCCTTCATTTATTTTGAACAAGCTAATTCTGTATTATGGGGCATTGAAGATATTTAGCATTGGCACAGAGAACGTGGGTCAAACAGGCAACAACTCTTTCACCCCTAGCACCGTAAAAATAGCCTGGGTTGTTTTTTTTCCCCCCAGAAAATGCAGCCTAGTTTATTTGCTAGTCAGTTAGGCAAAGAGGCCCCTTTCTTACAGTTTTATTAACATCATGATCTGCACAACAACACTGGCTGAATCTATTATTCATTAAGTGTAACCAATATAAAATTTAAAACAGTGTTTTTGTCAAATTATGTAAGGTCAGCATAATTTTCTGCCTATTACTAATATCTATATCATCTTTGCCTTAGTCAGCTCTATTTAAATATGCAATCATTTACAGCTTTTGACTATATGTGTGTGTGCACCCAATTTCCAATATTCCACCACCACACTTTTTATGCTGACATCAATGGCAAGCTATTAAAGACAGTATTTCATTATTGGTTCTTCGTCCCCAGTGGTTATTTACAATCCTATATATACTAAGCACTGATATTAAAGGAAACCATTTAATGAGGTGCTATCTGCCTTAGCAATATGTCTTTCTCAGAATGAGATTGTGTTTAAAGATTTTATCAAGAAATGGCTGTTCACTGGGGTTATGTTTTGTCCATGAAATATGCATTTCATATCTCTTTCATTTCATTAACATAATTTAATTTGTGCTTTGCATTCTGTGCATAATACATATTTGATTTACAAAACAAATATTTCCATTAGAAAATGAATTTCATGCAGGCAAAAAGCAGAACTGAATGATGTATTGTAAGGAAATAAGAAAAAAAGAAATGTATTATCTCAAGCTTCCAAAAAAACCTTGGCAAGGGTAGAAGAAGCACTGAATGGATTTTTTTACATACATATACGGTACATACACTTAAGCTGTTTATATACAGTGTATATATACAGTACAGCTTTAGTATTACAAAAAAAAACTTCAAAATGTTGAAGAATGGAATTTGGCTTGATTTATGTCTCCTTGAACAGCATTCTTTCTTGCATTGCATGAAATTTCAGTACCGGAGTGCTGTGGGCAGTTGCTTTTCAAAATACCTTATTGCAATTTGTTGAATAACACTCTATCGGAATTAGCAGAGAAATGTTTTTAAAAAAATGCAAAATATGGTTATGTTTTATATAAGAAGATATGAAGCATAGTCCATTTCCCCATTGCGTCCTTTTCATTTTCACTCTGCTTTTGCACTTACGAGTTATGAAAGTGGAAATAATAGAAAATAAGACAAATTATCTTATACATAGTCTGTAACACACTCCATTTTTAGAAAAGACACTCAGTTCCTTGAACACATATACACAATATGCAATATAAATTACTCTTTATTGTCATTTGTAAAATTCAATATAATATGGCGATAGCCAATAAACTGTAGAGAAGAATTTTCTGAGTGAGATTTTGAAAGAATCTGTTAAGTGCTTTCATTTCTCTCTAAGTGAGACAAACCCTTTTAAGCTTTGACTGATAAATGACCAAGTTCTTCCTTAGTATTTTCCCTTTTTTTATTCAAGAATGTTACTAGTTTTAATTATAGAAATGCACCTTGGTAGTTTAAAGGCTATCAGTAGCTGCTTGATAAGTTCTGAGAGCTTAGGGCTTTGGATAACAAGAACCATTTAACTGGCCCTAGTGAGTTCATATTAATTTGGTTTATCTCCAGTATAAAAATCCAGGTAGCAGTGAAACAGATCCTCGGCTTAATGAGCTCAAAATATAAAGTCAATGTCAGTACATTTACTTTTTATTTCAAAGGGAGTAGGAAATAACTTGTCTAAGCTAAAAGCCAAACAGTAAGATCTATGTTTCAGGGTAACTAGTATTAAGAGGGATTTTAGGCTTGTCTGACAAAACATGTTCGAAATTTGCTTAAAATAGAAATACAGGTATAGCCATCAATGTGAGGCTTAGACTAGCATTTCTCTCTCATTGGGGTACACAGAGAGGCTCTTTTGTGCTTAATATTCACTGTTCTCGTACTCCTTGTAGTGATTGCTTCGTTGTAACTAAGTCTTTCTTTGAATCGGTGACAACTGTTCAAAACAATTCCTGATGTCAGAGAAGCACAGAACTGAAGGGAAACGATATTCCACCACCAAAAAGGCTCTGAGTGTTTTAGAAATTTCTACAGATTTTTTTGCACCTCTCTATTCCTTTTGATCTTATTCAAGGTAAGAAATACCAACATTTAGTGCAAGTCAGATCTATCAGCTTTGGTGAAATGTGATGCATTTTTGCTCACTGTCTACCTGTGAAACTGGCTTTCTGAAGCAAGTGTGCTACGTAGGAAAAGTGGACTTCAATTAGTTAGGCATAAATGACTATCTACATGCCAAGCAAACAATGAATCAGGAATGTTTCAACCATATCTTGTCACTGAAAGTGAGAAGATCTGTAACTATCCTGAGCACGTACACAATTCTTTATTTAGATTGGGTTCTTACTAATTTAGGAACAATGTTAACATTCCAGTGGAAGAACACACTCCTGTTTGAAACCCACAAGCTAATTCCTTAACTGGAATAAAATGCATTGTGCCGAGTTGTGGAAACAGGTGACTTGGCTTGTTTGTTCACATCAGCATTGTAAAAAATCAATCTAATACTGCAGAACTATCAGATCATATAAAATTATGGATTCTTGGTCTAAGCATTCAGACACTGTCTGCGAGCTGTGCAAATCAATTCAAGCATACACAGAATCAACACACACCACTACAATAGGAAATTGAAGCAGAGCCTCTTTTTAAATGTGCTGCGGCATATTTGTTTTGTGGATTAACATTTCCAGATGAAATTTGAACAGTTACTTAAAAATATATACCAAAGATATTTTTGTTTTTCCTTGCTTTGTTTATTGGAGGTAGGGTTACAAGTGGTAAGTGTAAACACAACTGCACACGTTGAGGTTGATGATGTCATGATTATTTCAAAAATATTTTTGGGCTCAAACTTAATTCTTGGAGAATAGAGGTTGATATTTATGACAACAGATTACAATGTACTGTAGGAGGAGAAAGGCTTGTTCTCATCCCACACAGGTCCATCTAATAAGCAGGACTTGCAGTAGTGATGGGTCTTAAAGGCAAAGATCAAAATTTCTTATCCATGTCAAGATATAAATTGAGATCAAGATATAATATAAACTTATTTTTGTATGATAAAATTGTGCAAACCTCCAAGCAGAGTCTTTAATGCGTCCCTCACAACAGCAAAAACAAGGGCAAGAGAAAGCCATTATTTCCAACACTTCACACCAAGCAGATGGATCTTTTGGAAATGTTAGCATGTCTGACGTGACTGAGAGTGTTTAATTGCTTGTGTAGATTTGTTAGGAAATTTGAGATTGGGATTTCGATCATCATTCAGCCTGCCATCTCTTGCTGGAAGATGCCTGCAGTTAGCCTGCATGGCTACATGTCATATCTCCTTTGCTAAGAAGTCTTAGTAAAGTTTAAAAAAAGGTTGAGACTTTTATTGGACTTGAAATACACAATTAGAATTTCCCTAAATAATATCTTCCAAAATACCTCTGGGCTGTCTGTTTATAAAGCTGTGTAGTTTACTAGACTTCACAGACCCTGAGTGAGTAATTAGAGCAATCTTTATGAGAATGTAAGTGCTGCCGTGTTGAACGTATGCCTCCCCTGGTCCTACCTAGAAATGAGGTGCTTCACCTCATTGGAGCTTCCCCCAGACAGTGAATATTTTTAAATACATAAATAAGTTAAATAAAAATTACAAGCAATCGGAGCCGGTTGTGCTTGATCAGTTCCATCCTCCTCCCATAAACTCATCTAAACCATGACTTTGTGTCTCGCTCCTTGCTAAATGACAACCCCCCCCCAACACACACACACACAAATACACACACCCCAGTATAGACATATCCACTCAACCACCACTTGATAAAGCAGGTACTCCAGGATCCTGCTCTATAAGCATTTGCTGTCATGCGGGACACTTCATTCAATGTGCGTTCTGATGGTGTCATCTCTGACAAAGACATCTGGACGATTGTCATGGATGTTACGGTTGACGATTACCGGCATGTCCCGGAGGATTAAAGAAAAACGACAAAAGTTACATTCTGCCACAAGTATGCTGGTAATCCTATACATATACATACAATATATAGACTTGTGTATGTAGTCATAGATAGCACTGCTCATTTTTAGCTAAGATTATGGTATATGTGAATAGCATAAAATAAGTTCAAACCAGAAGTGTCAAGGATAAAAACTAGGGTCTAAGTTAAACCCACAAGATTTTTTTTGTTACTCTTTAATCCGGATTTACTTCTTTGCCTCTCATCTCTTTTTAACAATAACTCATTTAACTATGTAAACCCAGGTGCACAGACATCAACTGGGCTGAAGTCATTCTCCTATCAGACTGTTGGCTTTTTAGGATTTAGTGCTGCATATTCAAAACTCAGAGGGCAACAGAGCACTCCCCATTGTGCCCTTAACCAAGATTAGTTGCTTCTCTTTCACAGTTTTATCACAAAGCCCTTCCATGATAACAAAGTGAGTTGCTTGTAACTACACAAAGACATAACACTGCATTAATGCAATTATAGTGTAATGGCTTGTTACTGTCATTCACTTCAGATCAAATTGCAATAATGGCCTTTCTTGAACAAAGTTAGGGACCTTAATTCAGAATTTTCCTGGAAATCATTAAGCAATTGAATTGTACAATTCACTTAAATACATAAAAAGGGCACCCACACAAATAGTATAACCATCTGAACTGATGATGAGAGAATCTGTTCCGTTAAATGATAACGGTACAGCAAAAGAGTGTGTTAAATTGGTAAGTATGTAAGTCTTCAGAAAATCCTTTCAGAGGACATTACATTTATGAGATGTAAATGTCAGAAATAGCGCTAATCTGGAGTTTGGTGCTGTACTGGCTTTCCAAGTTTTCATCACAAATCTGTTGTTTCATGATTAACTCCATATTCTACATCAAGAGCTAATGTACATCTTTTGAAAATCTGGGTCAGAACTCCTGAAACCCGGTAAGGGACAGGGTTTAGATTATTGAGCAATTCATAATTCCTTTGTATAAAGAATCCTTATAGTTACTCTGTACCAACGATGCTCATTGTACTTGATGTGTGACTTATGATTTATACATGGTTAACTCTCTTATTATATCTCTACTCTATTATTATATTGTATTCGATTGTAAAGAGCAATCAGGCAAAGCTGATTTCAGCTTAAAAAATGTGTGCCTGCAAAGTCCCATTGCTTCTGGCTATATCACATTCACATTGCTATGCAAAAAGCCTGAGATAACTTAACTTTAAAAACTGCCGGAGTGATAAATGCGGTAAAGTGAGTCTGAAGGCTCGTGGGCTGTGAAGTCTGTTGTAAAATGTTTTTCTCTTTTTTAGATCATATGCTGTCCTCAAATTCTGTGTTTATGTCATATGCCGGTACTTTGTTTCATCCTCCTTTCATTTCAGCAGAGCGGACCCTGCGGATACCTTTGCCGTAAGTACTCTTGCCCTAAAATGAAGCTCGAAGGGACAATTCCTTGAAGCATACAGAATAAGAGCAATATGCTAACTGTGCTTTGAGCTATACTTGAAATAGGCAACACAGACACGCTGACTGGGATTGCTTCAGACCTGGCAATCATATAACTAACTGGCTGTAAAGGTTTTAGTAGCCTGCGAGAATGTTAATTCCCATTCACTGTGCATTGTCTTTTTTGTAGCTGAGGTTTATTTTAGAGTTTTGGAACAGTATGATAGTGTAACATTAGTGCTGTTGCCTCACAGTTCTATGGTTCTTGGTTTGATTCTGGGATAAAGCTTCTGTGTACTATTTGCACATTCTTCCTGTGTTTGTGTGGGTTTTTTCAGGGTAATATCATTTCCTTTCATCTTCCAAAAACATTGTGATACGTTGATTGGGGATTCTTCCTCATTAACCCATCGTGTACAGGTAGCTCTGGTACAGTTCTGACCTCAAGGTAGAGGGTATAAGCCTGGCATCAAGAGGACGAGTTTATTTTAAATATTGATGCCATCTTCTTTTGTTATGGTTTGCAGTATAAAGAAAAGTCACAGGGAATTAAATGTTATAGATTTGTAGGTAAAATCACTCTCAGACGG
This sequence comes from Lepisosteus oculatus, assembly GCF_040954835.1. Lineage (NCBI taxonomy): Eukaryota > Metazoa > Chordata > Actinopteri > Semionotiformes > Lepisosteidae > Lepisosteus > Lepisosteus oculatus. Next base: position 5,913,785 of record NC_090715.1, on the reverse strand, counting down.
GGGATAAACTTGGCAACCTGAAGTTATATCAGTTATATCTATCTAGATATTCACAGCCCAACTTGGTCTCAGACCTTTGCAAGACTCTGCTTACATTCCACTTTAGAGGGGAAACTTCACTTTCTCTGTGGGAGCTGGTTTCTCAAGTGAGCTGTACTGTCAGTGACGTCCTGTTTAAATGTCACGAGGGGCTGATGATAGTGACATTACTGCTACATCTTTGTAGTTAACAATTTCTTTCAGACCACTACAGAAATACTGGAACCAAAACTGCAACATTTTGTGTAAGAAATGAACTCATCTGCACAATTTTGAGCTAATGCACAGTGGAGAGAGTTTAACATATGAATCGTTCGTGTAACAGTTCCACTAAGGAAGAATCAGGAGAGTAGCACACATATCCATTGGTAATAAACTTGCTTCTGAGAAGGAGGTGCTTAATTGTATTCAATGATTTTTGTATGATTTTCATGCCTCTTTCAAATTTGTTTGACTAAGCTTCTTGATTTTGTTCAAACTGTAATCTCTAGCTGAGTTGTAACACGTGGGAAACATTTTAGAGTATACATGACACACCACAAGGGGTTTTCATGTTCCTTATCTTCCCTATGCACTGCATGAAAATGTAATATAAGTTAACCCCCAAATACACGCTTTCAAAGAACACCCCACCACTGGAACATACCTTATTACAACGACATATGGACAGCCTTGGACTGATGCTGGTTTATTGTCACTGCCTGATAGTGAGGTTTAATGGAAAAGATACAACACTGCCAAAGAATTTTAATCATTTTTGTGATAAAGTTATATGTTCAGCCTTGAAAAACTGGAAGATAATGTTTGGACTCATTATAATTCCCAGTGTGTTTAAACAGGCAGCACAGAATGCAAACAAAAGCAGATGAAATTTGAAAAGTATTATCAATATTGCAGATAGCGGATGCCCTTTCCAATCAGAACAAGCATATCTTCCACAGCAAATTTATGGTTGAGTAGTTCATTCATTTCTATTAGCTCGTTGTGTATTTTTTTTTTTTATTTATGCAGAATTTATGAAAAGGCCAAACAACTGCCATTAAATATTTTTCTAATTCACTAACTGGCCTGCTAAAGGTAAGAGTACATTTAAAAGACATTAGTAGAAGGGACTGTTTTTTTTCCAGTTGCTATGGGGCTTTTCTTCATGTATGCTTTATACAATACAACACATTAGCAACAGTGTGTTTGGTGATGCTTGAAGTATCCTAAACATGTTACATATTCTTTAGGTTTGTAATGGATGACTGCTGGAGCTAAATAATTGTCATTTTGCAGCCACTGGGCCTAGAGTCAATCTATATAATGAAATAAAAACAAGAAGATAGTGGGCTCATGTATGACAGGACAAGGGGTGCTAATGCAAATACTGGAAAATCTGATTCTGAATTATTTAGTATATATGGGTTCGGTAATGTGAGATAAGAAAGTAAAAAGTGAAGATACAAGTAATAGGTTTATTCCATGCTGAAAAAAAGAAGAAAGAGAACACAACGTTTCGGCCGTGGAGCCTTCTTCAGGTGTGAGAGAGACAGGGCAGTAGGCAAAGGTAAAGTAGCTGGAGAACAAAGGTTGGGAGGGAGGAGGAGTGAGAGGCGGGAGCAGGGGACAGAAAGAGAGGCCAATCAAGAGGTGTGAAGTCAGAATGGGTGCAGAGAGGTGTGAAATGAAACTTCCAATGAATGGAGAAAATTTAAAAGAACAGTAATCTGTCGTTAAGGGAAGGGAGAATGTGTGATCCTAACTGCAGAATAATTTTAGTTTCGGTGGTCTTTCTGATGTATGAGTTCGGAAAACCGTCTTTGAGAACACAGACGGAGAGATTAGTGTGGTCGTGGCCGTCAGAGGTGAAATGAGAAACAATGGGCTTGGAGAGATCTTTAATCTTCACAGCCCTGACGTGTTCTCTGAAGCGGTCTCCGAGTCTCCTTCCTGTTTCACCAATGTAGATGGCTGGGCATTTACTGCAAGAGATACAGTAAATAAGGTTGCTGGAGGTACAAGATGCTGTCCCTTTGCAGCCTACGCATGCTGACGCAGCTACCCACCTGAAAAGTGAAGATATGTGCTTTCTGACAGGAAGGTGGCTAACTCTTTAATTGACTCATGCAATAAAACACATAAACTTAAAAAAAGAGAATACTTCAATAGCAACAAACTAGAGCTTTATTTTTTGCCATATGTTTGATATTTTGTAATGAAAAGAATGAGTTACAACCTTACCCCTTCTCAACACGGTGCTACAGAGATTCTGTTAAAGTAAACTCAGTCGTCAGGCCAAGTGTATGAAGAGGAAGGATTCAAATAAGCCTAGCATGATCTTAGAAATGCAGTCTGAATGGTAGAAGAACTGAAAATAATCAATTTGTCATCTGCGTAATCTGTCTTGTCTATACCTGCGTGTGCTGGATGAGATTTTTGAAAAAGCCTCAATTAACCTCATTCTGCTTTTGATCAAATTGTAGTTAACATTCACAGGATTTTAAACACAAATTTTCAACACAATGCACCAGACCCATTTAATAAGTTTATAGATGTGCTTCTTTAAATGTTCTGAATGCTCAGACCTAATGGAGACACAGTTTTATTGTCACTGAAACAATTTGCTGCTATCTGCAGGGAGCTGCCTTTCTGCCATGATATACCACAGCCGCTGTATAGTCAAGGCTGACATATAGCATCCTGAAGTGACAGCACCTCCTCCAGAGGCTGTGACAGGGAAGGAAGCTGGTGCCATAGAGCATGTTACTCTCCTCACATGCCCAGTCTATGACTGTTATTACAGCATATATGTTTATTTATAAATGTGTATTTATGAGGTGATACAGTACCTCCCAAAACCTACTTTACAGAATGAGGTGCAGCAGTTCTTGGTGCTTTTTTTCATACCATGTTAGTGACACAGGTAGTAGAAAGCATGTTGTAAGCATCACTGTCGCAAGGTTTTAAAACGGTGCTTCCCACTCCACAGACCCTACTTAATGGTGAACTAATTGACTTGGCAACAAATGCAGGCGGATTCATTTTCAGGTTGGTCAAATCTGACTTACTTTGCATTTCACTCCAAAAATAGGAAGTGAAAATAGATGGTTACAATGTCCTGTTCCTTTACACCTGTGAAAAATCTGAACTTCTCATGAAAGGTTATTTGTGTGCAAACTTCCTTCTAAATCCAAAAACAGTCTTCTTATTAGCTGTGTCTTTAAGCTAGAGACAGCTGTTAGTTTGGTTTTACCTTGTCTATTATCACACCTGTCTTGCCTCACCTCACTTGCAATGACTCAAAACATATACATCTTCCCCAGATTAAAGAGGAAGTAAGTGTCCTTTTAAAGTCTTTACAATGTGTCTTAATTTTCATGTTAATGTTTAGCAGATGAGGAGCCCCTGAATATAAATTAAAGAACCAGTTTCCATCCAGCTAATGGTAATCTGTAATCCAGCCAATGTGTTGAAACCACATGTGGTTGGTCTGATTAAGTTTAATGCTTTCTTTCTCAATTTGTTGAAATTTTGGAAGCACACACTTAATGGAGCACTGCCTCGGATGGCAGAAATAACTCTCACTCCATTTGCTAGTGCAAGAGAAAGAAATATATATAAAGAAGGATTTGGAATAAATCCAAGAATTTCTATGAATTTCTAGAAACATTTCCAAACATTTAGTGGTACAACATTTAGAAGCACATCCACCCAAATTAGATCATGTAGATTCATAAAATCTGAGAGGAAATACCCTTTCCAAATGGATAAGCATGAGGCTGGAGGTCAGGATATTTATACAATTGAAAGAGACAATTTGCTCTAGTTACAGCTATTATGATATAAGTGTTTCAGGGATACACTATACCTTTAACACTTTTAGGCTTTGATATGAGTCATTGTAAATGAAGGCTTATCAGGTCAATTGGAGAGTTCAACATTGCCATCGGTAAGAAGCTGTGACTCTGTTCTGTGTTTGTGTTGCCAAATGAAATTAGAGAGGACTTTTTTGACAAGAGCTGTCAAAATACATCTATATCCCTTTCATTCAGATGCTTCAAAACAGTTTATTGTTTTTAGTTCTTTACTGTACATACTCCAGGAAGAAATGGACACAAGAGTAAATTCTAGTTGAAAAGGGTGGGCCTGGAATAAACTTAAAAGTGAAAAAACTTTTCTGAAAAACGTTTCAACATTTTCTCTCTATTGCACAATGTACAGAATAACACCTTAACAAGCACTCTGAAGAAGAAATGGAAATTGCACAGGCTAGTGTCTAATAAAACACCAGTTTACCTTTAGCCTCTGGCCTTTGGACACATCAAGTGTACACATACCTTAGTGAACTTGGTACATCATTAATTTAAAGGCATGATCACATTCAGAGTTAAAGTAGCAGCACTTACCATAGTTAAGGATTTAATAAACACTGAAAGTATATTTTTGTAAGATGGTACTAAATAGTTCTGTTTGTCACCATTTGGTAATTGTAATTTATTAAAAAAAACTATGTGATTAAAATTAAATTTTATATATGTATGTCTATCTAAAAATAACTATGTATTTAAACACTATCCTATCTTGACAATCTTTTATGAACAGAGTAAAAGCATGGTCTATAATGAGCTATTACAGTTCCTCTGAAGACTGCTAAGGGGAGCACTCCCCTCACACACTTGAAAATGGTTTGCTCCACAATTAATGCCCCGCACCTGTGATGTTTGATAAAGGCTGCTGTGCTATGCACAGGTGTGGAACATTAATTCTGGGGGTGTTCCTTAAGCTGCCCCCCCACCCAAGAAAAAGAAAACAGCACCACTGTTTGTTCAATGTGATCTGCGTGCAAAACTATGCAAATTAATATGCTGAATACTAATCAATCCTTTACTTCATGGCAATTCAAAGAAAAGCAAAGCTTTAAAAGGGAATGAAATATGGGACAAAAACTGGAACTCGTTTTCTGAGTAATGCAAAGCAACAATCTTAATAACGCTCTAACATCTGGGTAAATAATATGTGAAATTAATGCTGTAAATTGGATACCTTGAATCCTGGCCTGTAAGAGATATGAGGCAGAAAAGCAAGCCTTCTGAAGAATAATGGTCATCAATTTTTCATCACTGGAGTGTATTTCTAAACACAAGCGAACAGGCAGCATTCGGGGTTAAACTCCGCATCAGCAACTTTTTAATTTTTTTCTAATAATCCAAGTATTGAACTAACCAGATGACTTTCCCTGGTGTATTGACCCAAAGGAATCAGAAAGTAATAAATTACAGCATGTGTATCCCAATTGGAGTAGTTTAGTTGATATCAGTTTCAAATGACACATAACAAACCGCAACCTGCATTATGACTTTTTAAGACCTCTTTGTGCACATCTGCAATATTAGAAATGCTAATATAATACTATACTGATTAATAATTAAACAATTATGGTCATGAATCAATAACTTCAGCACATTTTTTCATTAGTGAATTGCACTGAATAAACAAGGCATGTGAATTACCAAGTCTAATTTAAAGGAAAAATTATTCATATTTTATCTGTAAAATGTGAGAATCATTAATAATGCTGTTTTAAAAAGTCACCTCTCAACAATTAGCGCTCTAACACATTTGGTTAATTTTTTTAATAAATGAATATGATTCTATCAACTTTGACTCAAACCTTAATTAATTATTGCAACATCAGATGCAAATTTCAGCCAAGTATTGTTTTGTACAAGCTCTTTTACAAAGCTTTTTCCCACTCCATGAATCGAGTTCTTAAGACACTATCTCGTGTGTTTAGTTTTCTGCTTTTATTTCCATTTTATACCTTTACAGTATATATTTTATGTAACAAGATAAAAACCAGTATTATACATTTAAGCATGATGTTTTCCAAAACCTTAAGGCAGTGACAGTTACAAATAAACATAAACACACCCTGTGTTTTAGAATAACCGGGAGTCAATATATGTTCTCATTAACATACCCCAATCCGCTACCATATGACTGAAATTATTTTTTTTCATTTTTCCTCTTTTATTACTTAATTCTAAGTACTTTAACAAACAAATCTGAAGAATGAAGTAACAAGTAATGCAGTAAACAAATCCAAATTACAAATAACTTTTACTGTTAAACTTATATTGAAGTATGTCTGGATTGATTCAAAGAACTAAATAAAAACATAAAAGAAAAATATTGAAAGTTGTATTCACTGCTTGCAATATACAGTCTAACAGCAATTAAGTCCTTAATTTTAATATTAATTACGAATAGCTGAACAAGAAGGTAATAATTTAGCAATAGCTTTGGCCTGGAGTATTATATTAAATGCAAAGTGAAGCTAAAGGCTACAACAGTCAATATCAGGTGGCAAAGTCAAACCCCATCTTATACAGTACCTCATTACTGCAATTGTGTATGTTAATTTTAGTGGGTTTATTAGTTAGAATTAAAAAATAAAAAAAAAATGCTTTTTGTTATACATTAGTAGGATGGTTATACCTGGAGTCACACATCCACTTACCCATCACGAGGAATTCTGAGTGGCTATTGTCTAATATATAATTATATTTTTATTATAACAAAGCTTCGGGCCTCTGCTCTGCACAAAGCAATTTCAAATAAAGAGTGCTACAAGGAAAAGTGTTGACATACAAAATTATAAAAATATACTAACAGCATTTGGTGTTAATAAGCTATAATCACTCACCTAATTTAATCTGGTTGCCATGGAAAACAAATACCACTTGAGGCTTGAGAGGGTATAACAAATAAAATAGATGTGCCCACAAAAATGACAGATACCCTTCCCCTTGGTGACATTTATTCCTGTGCTGTCTCTACCTAATTTGTGTCAGCCTGTTGTAGACAGCTGTCTATGTAGTTAGTAGCGTGTAGTTTGTAACAGCAGAAATTGTGAGAGAATTGGTCTAATTGCATGGAATGATTGATGCTAGTGGAAACCACATTAAATTCACAAAATGCACTTCCTGTTGGCACACACTTGATTCTTGTAATGAATTAATTCTCAGAAGACAAGGTTTAATGGTTCAAGGGTTTAGTAATAGAGGGTGTGTTTCTTAAATATAAGCTGCAAGATGCAATTTCATAAAATGCTGGGTTTATTAATCTGGAAGATAAGTTTCAGGGACTACAAAAAGTGGACGTTTGTTTTTTTATCAAACAGGGACTACATTATTGAGAACTGTCTTAATAGTAATATGTAATGAATGTAAATTTATGCGTATCACACTACAGGTACATGTATAATTTCTGAAAAAATGTGGAAATATCTAGAACATCTGTACCAGCTCAGGCTAATGGTCTTAAAATTTTGCTGTATAAATGTAACAATGCCGCTATGCTTCATGGATGTTTTACAAGTACTGTGCTTTTAATCACAAATACGAATTGTGCAGTTATTTTGTAGCTGCAAACACTGCAAAAGAAAAACATGGTGTTTGAATTTCAGACTTTATACGGCTGGCTCCCTTTCCTCTTTTCAAATAAATGAGTGATAGTTCACTTTTTTCTGATGAAAACCTTTATGACATCACAACATGTCTTTTTTGTCCTCAGTTGAGTTTTTGCAGTAGCTATTGAAAATACACGCCAAACAAATAGAACTGTCTCCATGTCTTTTTCTTGCAAAAAGTTGTAGTGGATTGCCATAGATCTAACATCAGTAAATTTGCTCAAAGGGATAAAAGACATGTAGGACTGCACTAACTATGGGTTCCTAGAATCCTGATCAAATAAATCACTGTGCCTCAAAATATTTTTAACTTTCTTTAAAAAAAACATAATCATCTTTGGCTATAACCTTGTTATTTTGAAATTGTCTTCACCCTCTTATTCTTCCTTCTTCATTCACATACTGTAGGTGTGTAGATGAATGCTACTGTCACTGTGGTATCTGGAGACTATTGCAACAATACACATTTTCTAAACACTTGGTTTTTTTTTCCTTCTGATTTCAATGAGTTCTTTAGAGGTATTATATAAGGGAATACAAGTGACAGGCATTTAAAATTGCTTTTAAGCCATAGGGGATACTGCACCCTTTTTAATGATTGTGTCGAACTGCTGTTCACCTTTTCCAATCAATATGCACACTTATTCATAAACTGACAACTTTCTGTCAAAAGGCTTTCCTGGTTTTAATATACAGGCTTGCATTCTAATGGGTTTCTTTAGCAACAATGCTGCTGACAATAATATTCTCAAAAAAATCTCTATGATCTTCAAAACTAAATTATGTTTTAGACACTTTAGGCACAATACTTAGCGCATCAGAGCTGGAATAAGAAATTCTCACCACTCCTTCCTCTGTTTAATGAGTAATGGTCAAAACTAGTGTAATCATACTCACTTTATTATACGGTATGTAAATGATTTTAAACTAGATTTCATGCTTGCTTTCATACTAATTTATTCTCCTTTTTATTTTGGTGTTGGAAACTCAGAAAATAATCTAGATTTACCCGGGTCTGCAATTAAGCTCATAAACAGAACTAAGAAAGGAAATCTATTCATTTCCTTTTTGATTAAAATTACAGCCACACTCTTGGAGCTTTGGGGTTTATATATTAAATAATGCATAATTTCATAATTATATAGAAAATATAGATTTTTTAAATAGGGTACTAGGCAAAATTGTAACTTTAATTAGATCACTGTGTAAAATATCTCTAGGGTATGATAAAACAATGTTAAATATCCCACAATGAATGTAAAAATACATTTAAACAGATAATGAAACACAAATACAGTGCTGATTGACTATAGCTACTATTTGTTAAAACATTCTGTGCATTGATGAAATTTTTACAATTACGTGAAAAATAAGGAAAAGAGAACACATTTAATTAGTAAATATAGCAAATATTGTTCAGTGTGTTTATAAAACAAACAAATGTACTAACAATTTATTAGCAGGGAATTCAGCTAAAGCAATTAAAAGTGTTTGTATACAAATCAGAGAAGACTGAATAAAGAGAAGGTGATGAACCAAACCAGCTTTTGTTTTATGAAGTGTTTTCTCCTTTTAACACAACACCAAAGTTTTACACTCATTCTTAAAATATAAAATAATTTGATATTCTTTGACTCTGACTCAAGGTGTATAAGGCATTTTACTTTCTGTATCTGGGCATTTTAGCTCTAAATAAATTTTCCAAAAATCAAGCCTGCACTTTTCTCTTTTATGAGTTACATTTGACTTATATAAATATAAGTGATTCAACTGAAATGAAGTGAAATATTAACTGTGTATCTTTAAACCATTAACTGAAGGGCATGCTAAACATTGTAAAAGCCTTACAAAGACAGTCATACAGTAATCCAAGGTATAGAACATCCACATACTGTACGGTAAATAGAAACAGCGAAAGAGGAGAAAGCTTTAATCTGAAAAAACAAGAAATGTCTACTTTGAACATACAAACCTGCCTCTTCCTAATGAACACCAAAAAAGCTATCGAGATCATAACTGATATAAAAGCTAAGGGTGAGCTAAGAGCAAAGATTATGCAGAGCCATTAAAGAGCACTTGCCAGAAAAAAGCTTTTACAACTGGAACAAAAAAGGAAAAATTAGAAGTGCTCTAGAACACATGACATTGCCAAGCTAACAATGCCTCCAGTCTTTTAAAAATTACAGGGACTAATTTAAAATGAAACACAAATAGTTACGTGTTTGTATCAAACCTCAATTATAATTCTCAGTGTAGATTGCAATATCCCTTTGCTATATATAGTGTATGTAAATGTTAGCTGCTGTAGTCAAATACATCAATGTAACTTGACAGCTGAATTATAACCATAGAAAAATGCATCAGTCTTTTGTTTTAAACTAAGAATGGAGCATTTTTAAAACTCACAATAGCTTTAATCAAATTCTCAAGGTTGTACAGTTTTGCATTGTATTAGTTTAATAGTTTCTGGTCTGCTGTTGACGTTAATGACACATTCCTATGTAAATATAATGTGCTTCTGAAAAGCCATCAAAACATTTTAAGGTCCAATGAATGCAGTTTCATTTATATTTTTAATAAAGTGATCTCTTTTTATTTAGCAATCTTTGCTGCACTTACTAAAATAATAAAGCTCTGGGTTTGATTAATGAAAAGTTTAAGGTAGCGATGCAAAGCATTTTTACAAATAGCATCTTGAACAGAGAGAAGCAAGATGGGGAAATTGTGTAGCTCTCTGCCTGTCTTTAATGCAGAATGTGCCTTTCTTACATGTCTGCAATGTATGGTTTAAAGGAGCCTTTGGCAATGATTTATAATTTTGCATTTAGAGATAATGAAATACCTCATTTTCTAGTTTTGAAATACTGATGAAATAATTTAGGATAATATATCGAAATATATTCATATCTTCAGCAATTGCTTTTCATAGCATGCAGCCATCTAAAAAATTAGTGCTTGGTGAGACCCTCTCCATCTACTGGGTATCTTTACTATTGAAGATATATCCCTACATACTTGCTTTAATTTTTGTATCTCTATCCTTTCATTATTACTATTATTAATAATAATAATGAACTAACAGCCAATATCCTCCCAGGTAATCACGTAAACTTTCAACAATTTCTAAGGAATAGTCAGCATGGATTTAGAAATGACAGACCTTGCTGAACTACAGTAACTCTGTCTTTAAGCAAGTAACAGCAATAATGAATACAAACAGAGTATAAGATTTTATTTTCAGTAGTATTATGATAAAGTTCCACATAAAAGATTACTTCTCAAATTGCATATACTGTATGTAATGCATATATTTATATTGAGAACTAGTTGATGGATAGAAGAGTGATTTGCTATGATATAATTATTGGAGTACCACAGTAATATGTATTAGGACCACCACTCTTTTTAACGGATATCAGTCAATCTAGGTTCAGGAATAGTTAGTAAACTAGTCAAGGTCACAGATGATACCAAAGTAGAATGATTAGCAAACACCATAGAAGCAACAAAGCAAAATTAATAAAGGCTTAGACAAAATTTAGGACTGTAGTATAAGAAACAGCTATGAAAGCTTGAAAAAACTTTGAAAAAGACTTTCATCTCCATAATAAGGGAAACAATAAAACACCAATACAATGCTACCATCTACAATCAACGTGTAGGATTTAATTCAAGGTGTATTATGTTAAAATTGTACAATGCACTAGTAAGACCTCATTTAGTATATTGTGTTCAGTTTTGGTTACCAGATTACAAAATAGGTATTACTGCTCTGCTCTAGATTTCATCCAGGCTTAAAGGTATGTTCTTCACTCACAGACAAAATAACAACATTATCTTTCTCCTCAAAGGCTACAAGGGGACTGGTTCAAGAATTTAAAAACTGAATGTCAACCCAAAAGGTTTATTTTGAATCAACAGTAAAAAATGTGTCGGACACAGGAGGAAAATATTGGCAGTCTAGAACAAGATGTGATCAAAGCTGATACTCTGGTTCTTTCATGAAGTGTCTCAATGAGATCTCAAGATCAAGCTCAGTGCAGCAGTGCAACTACCTTAAGGTCAGACCTCAGAAGCTTAATAAGGGTTGACCTGGTCAGTGGTGGAATGAGAGACCTGTTAGGAAAACCAGGTGGCTGGGTTTAGTGGTATTGGTCAACCATAACATGGCACTCCTCCCTCTAGATCAGAATCTCCAGACCAGTGTCTCAGTTTGGAGACAGGGGACTCTGTCCCGCAGTAGAAGTTATTCTTCAGACTAAATGTTATCTTGAGTTCCCGATTCCCTTGGCACTGTCTGTAAGAGTTAACCCCTATATCATGGCAAAATTCCACTTTAGTTTTCTTTAGGTAGGGCTTCCAGATTCCACAATCTGACCTTAAATGTCCCCCTTATTTCGATATCTCACCTTTCCACCTCATTTTCCACTGGCTGTTATAAAGGCAAGTGCTGCATTTCAATTGTGGATGAAGTGGGACACTTACTATACGTGAAGAGCTTTGGGCACCTTTTGAGATTAAAAGTGCTATAGAAATGCAAGCTGTTATTACTGTTCTTCTTATTATTAGTAGAATGAGCAACCAAATAAATGAACGGGTAAAAATCATTGTAAAGCTACCTCAGTTACCTCAGTAATGTTATACCTAAAGTATTTGACAAATAATGTATATGTACAATTTAACTTCATCTTACAGATATTAATAAGCAAAACGTTGCAGTATTGAGATTTTCATGTTGGAAAGAGTTATAATAATAGATCATTGATGTGTCTTCTTTTTGAACCCAAACAATGACACAATTGTTTGTAAGGACAATGGTATTAAACACACATTGATTCTCAGCCTCAACTATGTGAAGTCAGAAAAAAAAAGCTTTGCAGCCTAAATATTAATACAGGCAATTAACTGCACATATTTATGTTTTCTGTCCTGCAATGGACTGGCATCCTGGTCAGAGTATATTCTGCCTTGTGACCAATGCCTACTGGAATAGGTTCTGGCTCACTGCTTTACTGTATTGGACCATCCATTGAAAATAAGTAAATGGAAGCTTTCCCTCTTTTTGTGTCTTTTGGCCTCACTGCAGTACTTTTTTGCCAGGTTGTCTGTTGTTAAAGCGAAATGTTTATTGGATACATCTGATTGTCAGGTGTGTGCTTTTATTCTATTTGTGCCATCACTATTTGTGTTTGGTTAAAACTACAACCAAGAGCGCATCAGTATCAAGACAATTGCTGCACTCAGATGTATGGCATGTGCTTTGGAAAGAAAAGAAAAATATTTTACAAGGACAAACAGGGCCCTGCTTCAGGAGAAATACAAATGCAAGTTAGTACATATTCAAATGTATTTTTAATCTCTAGGCACAAAGGGGTTAAAAGAAAAAGAACTTGTGATGAATTAGCCAACATGAATATCTGTGTTCAAAAGAGCTGTACAAAGAGGCCAATGTGATAAACAAATTCATCAGGAAATCAAGAATGTTCTTCAAAAATCTGACCCTATTTTTCTTTCTCCTCCTACACAAGCCAGTAGATGTACTGAGAATACTAACAACAGTAGTGGTCTGGCATGCATTGCAAAATAAAGGAGAATTATATCTCATAGATTAAAAATGGTAAATTGAAACTCAAGATACCCACAGAGATTAGCATATCATTGTTAGTGTAAAAGAGCTTCATACTCCAAAAAAAAGAACCACTTAGAACACAACACATTTCTACACACTCTTAGAGTGGAAATAGCAGAGGATAATATACTGATTTAAATAAATTTCAAGCCGTCTAAATAAGAAGCATTTCTGTACAGTATATGGTAAGGGCAAACAGTTTGTTTACTTCACCTTGTTGGTTTCCTAAGTGTTTCTCTTTGCTTTTAAAATCAGATGAGCAAGAATACAAACTGAAATTCTTCAGTTCCAATTTATAATGCTAAGTATAAATATAAACAGTGAAGACTCAATTTCCAATGGTTTTCAAGCGGAACACATAATCCTTCCTACTTTGTGTTGTGCTTGGAAACCTGGATTTACAAAGGCAGTCTCTGGCCCACGGAAGGAGATAGGTGGGCCGTATTCAGCCCTTTTGTATTGCTCCCCTAAGGGCTACCAAATGGAACAGTGATTCCTTTTTTAATATGGGAAAACAAAATCAACTCTTACATATCGCACAAAGAAAAAATGTACTGCAGTAAAAGGGTATAAGATGATTTAACATAAATTAGTAACTCAACAGTTCCATTGTATTAGTTCTGTATTATGAAACAACTATTCTTTTTAAATGCATTACAGTATTGCAGATACTGTAATTGTGCAGTCAATAAACTGTATTGTGTTTAGCATGCACAATCAGCTACACTTCTTTAAATTGACCCTTTCAGGTCTGTCTTGATCATTATATTTTCTCGCTTTTATCTGGGTAATATCATGTCCCTTAAAAGACTACAGCTGCTCTGTTATATTAATGTATTTTATTTCCCATCCTTTCTTAGCAAGAAGAGTGGGAAAATATACCTTTGAAAAGGTCTGTTTACCTCTAGCTGCTCATCACAGTTATTAATTGCTCATGAGCAATCTTAATTCATGAGCAATCTTAAAACTCTTGAGGAAGCCATTAAAGTGAAAATCATACAGGAGGCAAGCCTAACCTAGGTCTTTTCTTTCTCAAGCTCAAAGAATTCCCTGTGGAAACTACTTTAACCACTGGAAAGCTCTTAACTGCTAGCACTTCAGAAGCTAGAACTACTTTCAGTGAAATGTGGCTCTTATTTCTGCCCATCCTGTGAATGGTGCTTCTACAGAAAAATCGGATTTAATTCCACCTGTTTCTCATTTTCCCCTGGATTGTTATCTCTTTAGGGTAAGTAAGCAAACAGTTGCTGTGAAAGTGTATTCTGTAAATGTGGTTGCTTCAGAAGGAAGACGTTTAGATTGTAATAAAGTTAAACAGGGTTAAATCAAAATGTGTTGTTGTAATTATTGTTGCAAATGCAGGACTTTTTGGATTGCCTTAGATATCTCTAATGCTTCCAATTAGGATAGAATATTAAAGAGGACCTACAATTTATATGACATAGTCCTTATCTGACAAGCCAGTATGTTAAGATAGGATTAACATCTCTATCTTGGAATTGGTTTTATGTATAGGATAGAGATGAAAAAGGGGATGGGGTGGCCATTTGCAAACAGTCTGTTTTATTGTGTTTTTTGGGTCTGCAAAGGGTATCATTAAGACACAACAACTAGAAAGAAGTTTCTGGTGGTCTGTCATATGGACAAAACTTCAATCCTCTGCAACATCAGGCTTGAAGAGAGGACTAAATGGCCTCTTTGAAGTCTTTCTTTGAAATGAGCAAGGCAATCCCTTGGCCCAAGGATCATATTCTATTTATGCTCCCCTTGCCAGTGATAGAGGCGACACTGGCCAAATTTACAAAAGAAGATCCACACAGAAAAATCCGGCTAATCCCTGATTGAAAGTTCATGCGTTGGCTTCGTTGTATAAGCTCTGGCAGATTTTCCCAGAAAACTGGATCTTTTGGTGAAAGAAGCCACCCTTCAAGGCAAACACAGTCAATGTCAGTGGCAGATTGCATGACAGTTTTCAAGTGCTCCTTGTCAAAGGCTGTACTCCTGCTCTGTTAACAAAAGGGTTAAATGACTGTTGGGAGCAGGTTCATCTAAGACCCATGAGAAAGCCAATTGGACTTGTATTGTGAATCAGCTGTCCTTCATTTGCCTGCAATTGTCGTGTGTTGTTCTAATGTACCTTTCAACCTTCATTATTACAGCAGATTCCAAGGGACAAAATAAAACAACTTGAATGCATCCAGAGAGACAGGAGCCATTTTCTTTTTCATGACTGCAGTTATACTGTTAAAGTTTTGGTGAGTTGAAAATATTTCTTAAAGCCTTGATTTATGGCATGGATCTGCCTTTGCCAGTGAATAGGATTTTTGTCTATATATGATCCCTGTCATGATGCTTAGAATTTGAATTCTACCTTAAAAAATTACAACTCTTAGCAGTCGTATTAAAGTTCCAAAAGCAATTCCAGGTGCTGATTCTAAACTGTTCATTGAGATGAACAATGGGGTGGAGGAAATGAGCACGTATTTTCACTTGAATGTCAAAATACTGTTTTGGAAGTGATGAACACTTGTATGGAAAAAAACAGTAAATTGAAGGATGTAATTTTACTATATATTTCTTAGCTTTTTCTTCCTGAAGGAACAAAATGTTGGCCAAGGTCCAGTTTTTCCAGTTTCTTCTGGATTTCCAGAGTTTCAAATGTCCTGTCTTTGGTACCCCCATTTTTTTTCTGTCAAAAACAGCTTTGTGTTAACCTGGTACATGTCTATACAGTGCATACAGCGCTCTTTCAGATGGGTGATGAGAGAAAAGGGTTGCTGGTGTCAGCCTATTTAGGTATGTTATCAGAAACCAGGGAATAAGCAAACAAAACATTGGGATATTAGAATGCTGCTCTATTTTGAATGAGGTGACCTCGTAATATGATTTTATTACTGCTCACTGCACTATATTCTGGAATTTAGGTGCTGTGAGAACTGCTTTGAAATGATCCATTGTACTTTAAGCCATCTACTTGATGAATACTATTGTCGATTGTGATCCTCCTTTTATCAATTAAACAATAAACTTGACCTCTGCTAACAGAACACCTGATATTGGCATTCCAGCTTTTATTCTCCGTAGAGTTGAGACAACCTAATGCAATGAAGAAAACAATTAGTCTTCCATTCCTTTCAGAAGAAATAGATGGACAGACTATACACCTTCTTTCAGGTTCTGTAGGTCTGTCTTTCATAATCTCAGAGCTCTGAAACTATTTTAGCTATGTCTTCCTTTAATTGGCCACAAGTCAATATTATACAATTTTTTTTCATACAATTAACAGATTCTTGGCTTTGTCAGTTGCAAAAGAATAAACTTTCTGTAATTCACCTCTGTATTGTTTTGCAGTGAATTCTACAAAAAAATTCTTTGTTATTGAAAAGCAACATTTGGGAGGTACACTCACCTTCAGTATTGACACATGCATGGCTGAAATGCTGATTTATGGAATTCTATTTACAGAGAGGGATTATAGCTTTTAAAAAATATGATTATATCATTTAATATACTTTTAAAGTAAATATGTTCCCATACACAATATGATTTTGTTACATAATAAAGCTTAGAAAGGATTTGCTATCCTTATACTTTTAGTGTAACCTAATTCTCATATTTGTAAATAGTGAAATACTGTACATTAAATTAAACTATTACGGAGTTATTTATTGTATATTAGTTAAACCTCCAACTACTAAAATCAAACTGATCATATTGAAGAGACGTTCCTTTAAAAGTTTTGGAAATGATGCTGCCTTGTAAACTCTAATTTGTGTATACATATTTTTTTTCCACATGGCCTAAGGAATCTATTGCAAAGGCATCAATACATACCACAATTGGGTGAGAGTGATAAGGAAAGAACGTTTTTTTTTCCGAGCTAACAGAGCAATGAAGCGTGACATGTTTCAAGAAACATATGAGTCCTGAGCAGTAAAAGAGCAATTATATATAAATGTGCTTTTTTATAGTGTCAAACCAAAGTAAATTTCAGTTTTTGTTTTTATGAAAGTCAAAATTACCAAAGGGTTTTTACACATATGATATATATATATACAGCATTTCCAGGGAGAACAATACCAGAATTCAGTAGGCACAGTCTAACTAATAAGGTATTTTGCAGGTGTTCTAGATGGGACCCTTCTGCAGTGTGTCTTGGATCGAACCCGACAAAGCCTTCTCTCTGGGTGCCAGATGGACACTTGCATTCCCCATACTCTCACACAGCTAAGACCTAGGCTTTTTTTCACAAAAGAAAAGCGCTTTGGCTGAAAGAAAACCACAGCTGAATTTTATGGTATCGCTTCTTTGCCAAGCTGATTTTAGCAATTCAAAAGGACGAGTGCATGGAAATACTGTTTCAGCAGCGTGGTAGATATGCTTTTGATGCAAGTTTGAATTGGCAGATTTTTGTCCCTCTAATATTTCTCCAGTCAGTAGGGAATCTTGATAAAATCCAGAAACACACAGAAACGATAAAACTGAGCTCCAAGTAAAGTTGGAGCAGATCTGCTTGTATTTAATATGCATGAATTAGTTATCATTATAATCGGTCATTTACTATACATAGATAATTTTAAGAAGCAAAAATGACAGTACATTTAATAGCTAAAATCTGTGCAATGCATTTGTATTTAAAAGAAAATGATTTGCTGGTGTCAGTAAAGCCTGAATTTTGAAAAAAAAAAACAAAACAATTACACTACACTATGCATATTAATACACTACATTTGACAATATTTGATGATCTTTCAAGCTACGGTATGCTATAACTGCAGTAGATTGTGGTTTAGTCTCTGTTTTTGCCGATAGCTGAGGATGTCTAGTTTCATACGGTACCATTTTTCATAACAGAATTTCTTGGGTTTTTGGGGGGAAATTCGGATTTTGAGTTAAGATTAGTGAAACAATTAAGCTGAAAAGGTGTTCACACATTTATGTAGACTGTGGTAAATGTTTGACTCATGTGTTTCCTACATTTTATAATCATACATTTGGAACCAGTTAGATAACCCATCAAAATTCTGACTTTCTCCATTCAAGCAATAATTGTATATTTGTACTCTGTTGTAAAAACATTGCATTTAGAGGAAAATGAATTTTGATGCATATAAATGTTTCAGCTGTACTGCATCACATCAGTCACAAAACTGCCACATCCATCACACTGAAAATCATTTTACTTAGCTCTGCTGAGTCCTGATATCTTATGGGCATGCTTATACTACTTGAAGTCCAGACATTATTGGAAGTTTAGGAAGACTTGTGTTTTTTTAAGCTGATTCATTTTGTGAATGTGACAATCCAGAGATTGCTTCTGGGTCCTTGCTGTGCAAAAGTTTGATATTAGCTCAGTTTAGTAAAAGCAATGTAGATATATTAAATAGAGAAGTGACACAGAGAGTGAATGACATACATAGAGCTACCTACAGTAATTTCTAATGTTTTATCATGCTGAGGAATTTGCTGAGGGTCTTGAACACCATTTACCTCAAGAAATGTCCCAACAAACATTTAAAATGATGTTTCTGCATCCTGTAACAAGATAAGTAATATTTTGGTAAGGAATCACTTTGTGTGGTATCAAATACATTAAAGACTTTAATTATGTCACAATTCCAATGTTTCAATGAAAAAAATATATTTAGTAACACTGAAAGCTTCTTAAGATTCCTTTTCACAAGTGCATCTACAGTAAATATTGTTTCTACTGTATTTAAGACTTTTCTCCTTAAAAAAATGCTTTTTAGCATTTGTTTTCTTCTAAAAAATGAAGGCTGTCAAAAGATGACTTTATTTATTTGGCTGTACCTTGGTATGTGCCTTTTATTACCCTGTTATTTTACTTTTAAAGTGTTTTCCATGATAGTGATAAATAAGACTTATGAAACATTCGCATTCTGGCACAGTATTAGAAATACCCCATCTGCTTGTCACTGAAAGTTATGTCACAACTTTAAACTGATTTCACATTCGGCCTCATAGGAATGATATGAAAACCTCAAATAAACATAATGAAAATCTTAAGTGTGAGGGGCAGCCATCTTAGTCTACTGTTGGAGACCTTGTTATTTTGCTGAGATAATATCCAACTCGACTTACGTTTCTGTGCATAATATTTCATTATATGTGATGACTAATGTTGTGTAAAAAGATAAAAAAAGAAGGCAGTTGGATTAAAAAAAAAAACAAGCTCATTCCTGTAGTGTTGAAAGAGTTACTCTCAGCTTTGGGTTAGGCAGCAAATTACCTGTTTATGTTGTTTTCTAATTGTTTATAAAATGAAACTAATGAGATTTTGAGCACACTGTTACCTGATATTAGGCTGTTTTGATGAGTGAGGCAAATTGCTGTAGTTAACAAATGTAAAACCATCAGTTTTATTGATACAGGTTTGTGTATGTGTGAAATTAATCAAAGCGTGGGCGATGATGAACAGTTTCTGTAGAATTCTGTCAAAGGTTAAGAGCTAGTTATTTTTAAGAATGACATGAATCTACCAGAGACAGTGATTGCCTAAATGACCATTGTAATTACCAATTACTTCTTGAAGCAGAGAATATATTCACGGCATGTAGCCCACTAAATACAGACAGGCATTAGCCCATTTACGTACTAATGCACATAATTTAGATCCTGAAAAGGGCAGATGGGAACACAATGAAAGATATAATAGATACTATCTAATATCATTCCAAAGAATATTGGATTCATCGAAGATGAATATTACTTTATGTCAGATTGTTTTTGTATAAAACAGTCAAAATATATTTCATCTCCCTTTTTCATTTTTGTATCTTTTATAATGGGGATTAGTAAAACACTACAGATAACAGAGATGTAAAATGTTTTTTTTTTGCGTGCACATCACCTCCACCCACAGCAAAACCCGAAGAGTCTTGCCTGAATTTCCTCGGAAATGAAGCCATTCCATCCAGTCCAAAACACCAGGTCGTCCTCATAACCTCTGCGGTTCAGTGAAGCTGGGTAGGTTGTGAATCACAAGAAATGTATGTGGCACAGATCAAGAATTTATTTTCTTTCAAAACTAAAAGATCAAGAATGTATTTTCTTCCAAAACTGAAAAAAAAAACAACAACTTGATGACAGGCTTGACTACCGAAAGCCTATTTTCTAAATTAGGCATAAACTGCAAAGCACTGCATCTTCAGCGAGGAAGTTGTAACATCTTATAAATAAATTAAAATGACAAAAAGGGAAAACATAAACAAAATTCAGATACCATAAGGGGTGTTGAGACTTAAAATAATGAGGCTTTCCTTGTTCCCTTTTAGAATGCTGCCTGGCATGTTGGCGTAGTGTGCTATTATCTGGGAGAACAATAAGGACGTGTGTACAGTGTTGTGGCCTGATGTCATCTTGGTTCTCTGAATCAGATTAATACTTTGAGTGCGAGATGATTATTGAAGTTGGCTTGGAATTTAAAAAGGAATGGGCAGCAACAAGCACGCTTGGTTTAAAAACTTCAAACCTCACACCGTTATTCAACAAAGACATTGCTATAATTACTGCCCAAACAGATGTGTTCTCCTTATTACGCAGTTGCTTGAAACATAGGGTAATTCCAGGAGGTTACAGATTCACAGTACTATATAGTTTATTTTTGCATATTAATGACTAGATTGAAATGTTTATTAAAACAGCTCTCCCTCCCACACACCCTACCCCCTCATACTCCTCGTGGCATCTATGTTTCATTATCTTAAATCATGTATATATATATTTTAGTAAACAAAGCACAGACTTTGTTCTCATATTTGCTTCAAAAATGTTCGTCCCCCTCTGTCAAAGCTGCTAAGCAATATTGTCAGTTTATACTGTACTTAACAGCTGGCACTTCAGTAATTTCTTTTTAAACAATACTTGGTAAATTCCAGGGGCTGCATTTCTCTTTCTCATAACATGCCCTCGCTGCATTTCTTTCAGTGGAGACAGACAAATTCGTTTGGAAATTCTTCAGATAAAACGGAGTCCATGACAAATTTGATGTCCCACAACATGATGTTTCATTTTCATATTGAACAATTGTTAGTAAAGCAAGAAAACTCCAACACTGTTAAAACGGTAAATAAGTAGTTAATGGATTGCTAGTATTTAGTGCACCAATATTTATGGTTCTTAAGAAAAAAAGGCCACAGGTTGACACTTAAAAAATAATTAAAAAATAATAATTAAGGGACCGTATTTGGTGTGACACGCTAATCATCTGATGTGTCCTGAATCCCACGTGTTCAGAAAATTACCAGTTTGAGTTCAGACCTCGCCAAATTGCTAAGCTTAGCAGGGAGTCTTCAAACAGTTCAAAACTGGCATCTGTGTTCCCAGTAGGTCTGGAAAAAATCATCAGGGATTGCGTCTTCTCTTGTCTGAAATGTTTATTTTTATCGATCTATTTTTTTTAAAAATTCTTTTAATTTTTTTTTGAGCTATAAAAGGTATCATAGATTTCCCAGCTCCAGTGCAACAGCTTTTTCAACGCAGACTATGAATTTTTGTCTCCTGGACTGAAGCAGAAAATTGCTGATGTGGTGTAATTTTTGAGTCCAATAGGTTTTGAGTTCATTTAATGGGACCAGGTACTTGTTAAGTCTGAGAAACTGATTGCTTTTATGTTCTACTGCAATGCATTTCTATTTCAGATTAAAAGAAAAAAATGCCTTTGTGTAGAGGAAAATACTGTACAAGCAAGTAGAATGATATGTTATGACTTAATATTTCACAAATAACTAACTAGGATGAGATAAAGCATTTTATAAACAGTATATAAACATTAAAATTGGATTTATACAGTATAGTAAAGTTCAGTGGTCATGTAGACATACATAATATGATTGCACGTGCTACCTCACTGATATTTAAGTTTAGGACATAAAATGTCTCTAAAAGGTATCTCTAATTTGTAATCTACTTACAAATATTTTTACTTCTACAAACGATCCTTCTTTCCAGTTGCAGTATTAAAAATTAGATAAATATGTGACATAAAACATAGGATTTATAGATTTGATCATGGTTTCCTTGATAGTCTCTTCTGTTATGCTTTGTGTACTTCTCCTTAGCCAGTAAGCATATAGTGCATGCCTGTGCAGTATGTTATTGCAGAAACAGTTGATTTCTATGAACTACAAAGAAATATCAGAAAACTTTATGATGGCTAAACCTAATAATAAGAAAACTCTGTTTAGCATGAAATAAGGTTGCATGGGATAAAGGTAATATACACTAAAATTGAACACAGGGATTTTATGTTTGTGCACACTGCCGTAATACTGCTAGTAATGCTCCATAAATCCTGTAAATACAGCAAATGTATTTTGTATTGTTTTTCGTATTGTAATTATAACAGCAGAATCAATACGCCATTTAAAACATTTCTTTCAGATTTTCAGCAAAATGATGGTTCTGATTCATTTCTCACTTTGTACTTTTTGGCTGCTTACTGTGCTTATAAGTACCGTATAATGCTTGAAATAATTGTTGTTTTCATAGTAAGAAAGGGCATATCAATTAAAAATAAGTAGTCACCGCAGTTATTATGTCACCGCACAGTGGTGAAACTGCAATTAAAGATTTTTTTCCTACAAAGATTGAAGGTATTTTTCTCAATAATTTAAGTAAATTATATTAACACACTTTTCCATAGGCATATTCATGAACAATTAAAAAAACAAAAACAAATTCAAATTCAAGGAAAGTAAGTAATAAGTAATTCTTTGGATGTCTGTAAGTTTTCCTAGGGCTCTGTTTCTATTGAGTGAACGTTAAAATGTTTAACGTAGAGTAGAGCATACTTCTAGGAAAATAAATCATATATATATATTTAAGTGGAAAAGAGACATTAACTAATATTGACATTATTAAACTCTCAGATTAAAGGAAAAAAAATTGTTTTATTCCTCTATGTTTTCAGGGTCAGTTAGTGGTTGTTGACTATGACTTTGTTAATTTTAGTAACTCAGTTTTAAGGATTCTACATAGAATGATGGCCTCCTATCTGTTAGTTTTATTATGTGTAATTACTAGGTAAAAATCTGTGAAATTTGTCAGACTAACCCTATAGATAGCATTGCCTCTGGTTACAGAGGTAGTACCTCAATTATTCTTATTTTTGAACGAGTGGGTCATCTCACTGGCCTGGTTAAGTCAGTTTTGGGTCCCCTTGTGTGTACTGGATTGTTTACACTGAGTCAGCACAGTTTCATTTGAATATAACAATGCATTATAATGTGACTTTTTCCCATTGAAACACCTTGAATTTTAGTTTCAGTACCCTTACTTACTGTTGTTGTTTTCTTGCATTTTCTTTCTTGCAGACAGTCACGATAATTATTATAGATTTAGTTTTCTCTTAAAGGGAATGTGTAGCTTTTCCCTGCATACTGCTTGTTTAGTCTTTAAAATAATAAAAACGCCCTTTTCTCCATGGAATATTTTAATGCAATTTAGAATAAAAAATTGCAATGACACAACAGCAACAATTGCATTGTAATTTCAATTTAGACAGAAACAAATATAACATTATATATACTCTTCAATTAAACCATTGTAGATAAAAAATTCTGAGTACGTCTGTTGGCAGGTTTATAGGTTGCAGTTGAATGTGTTGTGTGTGGCTGAATATGTATATTTAGAAAATGGCTTCTGCTGTAGACACACCAGCAAGGTACTGCATACTGTATGAAGATATTTGTAGATGAGCCCAGCTCAATAAGTGTAGGAAGAAGAAGATGAATAGTTATGCCCTCTTTAATTGGCAGAACAATGCAATCATCTTTCCAGTGCTGGTCCCCAGTCACCTCTCAGATACACTGCAAATCTATAAAGTATTATGTATTGAGAGCAGTGAGGCAGTACAAGTTTATTCTTTCACCTTGCATCTGGAGCTTCACATCTCTGGGGTTGCCATTACCTTTGTATTAGATTGTACAACTAATGTGCATTAAGGGGAATTAACGTACAATTAAGTATATTTTAACAAACATTACATACAGGTTATTTATAAAGAAATGTATATATTGTGCAACATCTCATATATACTGTAGTAAATGTAATAATAAAATTAAGACAAACCCTATACCTTCTTCATCTTTTTGCATGGGGGGGATGTGATCCACATGCAAATTACACTTTATAAATGTATAATTTATTTGTTATGTATATGAAGTTATGTATAAGTTATTACCTTTATGAAACTACAAATTATAAAGACATTTATATACGAGTACCATCTGAGTTTAGATAATAAACATTATTTATCATTAGCAGAGATCAGAACTACAAAGTTATTAACACTCTATTAATGCTTTGTTAATGCATTGCCAGTTATGGCCCCAAAGGCAAATAGTATTCTTTGAAATCACCAAACTTCGAACTTGTTCATCAATCTAGAGTAGAATGCAAATTGATTGCAGGTGATGTAGGAGCAGTTCTGTCAGGACGAAAGCCCAACACATTATTTCCATCAGTAGAGGTTTGACTTTGTGTAACGTTCACTGATACACAGCTCTCAAACATTCCTGTCTTAATACAGATAATACATCTTTTATTTCCTTCTAATTATTATTCAGTATTCACGTTCTTTTTGTAAAGCAGACTCTGAATAAAGATGCTTTACAGCAATATAATTCAAGGCCTATTCAACAGGTATACTTTTCCCAGTTTGCATCCAAAGTGATGACATGCTAATGCTAAGAAAATATACAACATCCAAAATTGTGTTTGCATTAAATTTGACTTTAATAAAAAAATGCGTTTAAAGATGCAGTTCTCTAGCACTTTACTAGAATATTATGAGAAGGACTAACTGCTCCAGAGTTAGTGCATTCTACTGCACACTAACAATTCCATAAGGTGATGAATGTGATGGACGATTTGCTGTTAAATGATTTTAAGGGAACTATGTCTGTTGGTTAAAAAGGTTAAAGACCTTTTGTCTTAATTTCAGATGTTTCAGATTTTAGTTAATTAATTGAACCAATTGTTTGGATTAGACATTTAATCACTTGATTTTTAGGTCCTGGTCACCTCAAGCACCTGCAAAATACACAGCAATTGTTTATCAGGAAGCACTGATATCAGCAACATCATTTTAAAGCCCCATTTCAAGGAATGCACTATTTTAAAATGATGTTCATTGCTTGATTCTGGTCTTATTTTTATTATTTTCTTTAGGAACATTTAACAATGTAGCTGAATCTTAATACTCTTTTCTTAAGTGCTGTTTGAGGCTAACGCTTTCTGAACTTTACTTACTCTAAAACTCTTTAAAACTGAAATGTTGCTGAAAAAGTTATATGTATTGCAGGATTTAAGTATTACTAGTTATAGGAGTTTTGTTTACAGTAGGTCTAGTATTTAAAGATAACATTTTGTAGGAATGGATACATTGTCCATGTCCATGTACATTTTATACATTTCCCTTGAAGGATTTCGGATAGGAATAATAAACAATAAATAAAACTAATAACAAAAATGTGCAATAGAAATGAATAATATTCTAAAGTAGGTCTGGTCTTAAAATGACTTGACTTGGAGCAAGACTATAAAGTGAGACGAACTGTAATGTGCAGGTGCCATCTATATGTCAGTTTCTCACACAGGCTGATGATAAATCTTGGATGCAACTCATCTGCAAAGAAAACCTCCTAGAGCTGATAGCAGTCAATCTGAAGTTGTGGGTGGGCTGGAGGTGACCTGGTGATTGATATGTTGATGAAACACTATCCCTGTTTTGGTAAAGTAACAAATTAATCCAGCCAAGCATGCACAAGCAAAGATCTATACGACACAAAAACCGACATACCTTTGAGGGAGAAGTGCCTGAATTAACCTTGGTCAAATGTACAGTATCAAAAGCAAGTGCCATACCTTTTTTGTGCTACATGCATGCAAAGTCTTGATCACAGCTGATGATCAGAAGAAAACAAAACTTTTTAGGGAAACTTCAGTGCAAAAAAAACAAAACTTCAGCTACAGCAGATCATGGAACTCCTGAGATCTGACTGAATATTGAAAGGGGCCGCCTGTCAAACACTTGAAATCCATTGTCTGTCACTTCTTTTAGATTATAAGGAAGTAGCCTTAGGTGAGCTGCCTTTCTGGTGTGTCTTGTTTTTTCTGTTATTTAATTTTGACCCTGCAATGTTAGTAGAATTTTAAATAAACTGCCTTACTGGATGTTTTCAGTAACAGTTCATGTAAAATTAATCTATGTGGCATCTTTACTGAAGTTTGATTTAAAGCAAAAGAAAATCCTGTCATAAATTATTTTATCTGTATCCATCCCAACACTGTATGTTGTTCTGTTAAAAAATGCATTACCTCTCTCATAATTAGGAGAGCAACTGTGCAGTCATTTGCCATTACTGAAGAATGCTATGGAATGTTTCTAATGGATAAGCCAGCACAACACCTTAATATTTAAAAAAAAAACATTCTTGCTCATAAATTTGAGGCCATAATTTAAATTCATATTTTCAGTCTAAATTATATAGGTGTTTATTTGAGTATAAGTCAGAAAAGTCATTCTTATTCAGATGCACAATAAGCTCTAGTAATGTTTTCTATAATGCAAGTCAACAGCATAATGTTGTTTCTAATAATGTACATGCATATTTGCTGCAGACAGTGATTATATGTAGCCAGTATATAAGCAGAGTGATTTTAACACAATGTGACAAAATGCAAAGAACTGTAAAAAGGGAAAGTATTTTCTTGGAGATAACACCTTTGGAAGAACTACCTTGAAGCATTAATAACTAGACTGGATGTAATCTTCAGATTTAAGCTATTAAGGTGCATTTATCTGTGACCCTCAAT
This sequence comes from Lepisosteus oculatus, assembly GCF_040954835.1. Classification (NCBI taxonomy): domain Eukaryota; kingdom Metazoa; phylum Chordata; class Actinopteri; order Semionotiformes; family Lepisosteidae; genus Lepisosteus; species Lepisosteus oculatus. Next base: position 5,886,825 of record NC_090715.1, on the reverse strand, counting down.
TTATATTATTAAAGTTAAAGTCCATGAAACTGACTTTAGACAAAGACTAAGGTATTACCTCTTGAGAAAACCTAAGTGCTGTTTGAAGCTTTGTCTTACAATGTGAACTGGATATTAAATATGCTTTATCTTAAGTTTCTTTTAGCCAGGATAAAGCAAATATCTTATTTCAATTGTATGCACTTTATGATTGTAGTAGTCTATTTGTTAATGTATTTATGACAATAATGTAATGTTTTTATTATTGGAATATTATTATTATTATTATTATTATGTGTAGAGATCATGAAAAGTAAAAAACAACAACACAGGAAACACATTTAAATCATGTGATGACCAAAATGTAAGTTGTTACATGATTATAATTAGTAAATGACGCACCACTCTTACAGGCTAAGAACTTGTTTGTTAGGTAAGGAAGATAGGTTGTCTCATGCTTAATGCAAAGGACCTGTAACTGCTGTATGTGCTCCTGGTTCAAGTTCTGCTTAAGTCACTTAAGTTCTTTGTGTTCTGTCTTTTAGATGAGATACAAAACTCAGGGCAGGGACCCAACAGCAGTATATTCTGATGTACAGCATACCTGTTTGTCTCACCAGGTATCATTGAGAAGATTCCAGTGAGATGATTTCAGTGTTTTATACAGGAGTCTTAACAATTACTTGATTACTATCCATCCATCCATTATATAACCAAAAGTGTGTTTTTTGTGGTTAAACAAATGTAAAATTCTCATGTTTTTATCTTAGTTTTACGTATGATGGACATATTTTCATGTATGATGGTATTAAACTACATTTAAACAACTGATTTAGATCTACAGTAAATACTACACTGTGTGTACACACTACTGAACCATGTACCCTTTAAACAATTTCAAATATGGCTTAAGGAAATATCCTATTAATCAATACCCCACTGGGATAGATCTCCAAGACAAAGAGGTGAGGGAGTATTTGTGGAAAACCTAGAAATTGTCATGGGCAAATCTGTGCTTCAACCCAACCGAGAATTTAGCCTTAGCTTCAGTATCCTCTGAGGTGTCAAGGTTGATGGAATTAACCTATAGGTAATTTTTTCTTACATATTTTACAATTAAACTCAAATCTTAAGTGCACAATTTATTTAAACTCCATTACTCACCGCTTGAATTCCTTTAGGAAAGCACTGAAATTGTTGAAGCTGCATCCCACCCATTTCTGCACTTTGCCTATTACCTTTGCGTTCTTCTTTGAGAAAATTCACTTGGCGAGTATTGGCTGTGGAATTAAACAAATGAAAATCCAGACTTTCAGTTGAACCCTTGAGCCCAATTTTCAAAGTGTGCACTCACTAACATACTTGGATGCGCTGAGGGTATTTCCACTATAGTGCCAGGAAGCCCGCTAGTAGTAGCTCAAGGGGAACTTTTGAGAAACATTAACATGTATAATTGTCTGGATTGCAATAATTATATGACTTCAAGGCTCTGAAAGGATTTGCAGCCTCCATCAAATTCCATATGAATGACTTGGAAGACTTGAAGTTATTATATTTTCTGCTGTATGATGTTTAGGCAATAAATTTGATACGATATGCAATGAAAGAGGCACACAGATATGTGGAAAACAAACTCATATCTTCTTTATTATGAATAACCTACATGAAAGGTCACTGTGATGACAATAGTATGATTGATGTTACAAGCATCCAATTAAGTTATTCTAAAAAGGAGCCCCAAGCGTTCAGTGCTTATTAAATATAAAATAGCTAACTCAAAAGTCAGAGGTCTCCATGCTTTCCTTCTGTCCTGTACAACTAAGAGCATAACTCTGAATTATTCATAATGTTGATGAGAGGGTCAATAGCTGAGAAATCCTCATTATAAATGTTTGGAGTGAAGCTCAAAGGTCACTCAACAACTTTTTGGATGTCTGAACAAGTAATTTGAATAAAGACGTACAACTATGGTGTAACATTTATTTGTTTCTGGCATTCATGTCTCTGAAGCTTTGATCGTTGATTCTTCTCTTCATGTCGGGAATCTTGACACCACATTTGAGTGCCTAGTGTCACTGTACAGTACCTTATACTCAACGCTGGTTTTAGTTGTAATTTAGTCCTGCTTTTTCAAAAAAGGAGAAAATTGCCCATCAGATTTTATACAGCTGTAATGTAAGAATTTAGGTAGCTTAAAAAAATCAGAAACTTTAGATGCAAACATACAACATGGATGCAATATTAAAAGAACAAGAACACTATTTAAAAAGGGAACAAACGACAATGGACTGAAATTTTTACTCTGACCTAATAGCAAATCCAGATAAAACTCTGAAAAGAAAAAAATGTTGGATGTAAAGGGTCCCTTTGTTCTGGCAGAATTGTCTTGTGGGATCCGTTTTTAACTTTTTTTTTGTCCTGTGCATCCGGACTGAAATACAGATGATAATAATGTGTCATTTTGTTCTGGAATTTAAGTCATTACCTGCTAATCGATGCCTTTGAAGAGCTAATGATTATAATGCCCTCCAGAAACATATTATTGCTATATTAACCTTTGTATATACTTTTATGCATAATACTCTTGCACATTAAGTGATCTGTAAATCATACTTCTTTAGAATGCTATTACAGTCTACAGTATATACTGGCTCTGTCTTTTTCTTAATCCAATGCTTTTTGTGTTGTTTCTCTACTTTTTAATAAGCAATCTAGATTGCCCATTCCTCACTACATTGCCAAAATTCTCAACCCAACAATTCAAGTTTGATCCAGCTACCAACCTACACAAAGTGTCAATAGGGGATTCTATGAATAACGATACTAAACTTGTGCCCTTTTTAGTCTATTCCATTTTAGTACTTGTTCCTTCATATTGCAAGTGAAAATATTTAACTGGTTGAAATAATGTTTGTAAAAGAATTAGATAAAAATGCTCCAGAATGCACACTGTGGTAACCAGAAGTGCCTTTTACTGGTAACTCCACCATTAAATGCTATCCTAAAATCTCTGTTTTAATATGTAGTTCTCCCAAGACAATTAGAAGTAAAATGAAGCTTTTGCTAAGGGATTTTTAGGGACAGCAGAATGGAACAAGTAAATATTTTCTGCTGACATACTGCATTGCAACTGCAAACATATTAATTTGTGGAAGAAACATGTACAACAATTTAAACTTGTAACACTGAAAAACATTCAATATGGCAATTTTAACTACACTACATAATGCTTTGCAAATAGTAATGAAAATATAGAATCCCTGACATCTCTTCAGGAGAGAGGACTACTTGTAGACATCCTGTAGCTTAGCTGTACACTGCAGCAGTAGAAATTATAGGCATTAGCTGGTCTGTATGTGAATGTCAATTGGGGGAGTTCATGTGCAACTCTTGGCTCTGATGGTGTTGATTATTAAGTGCAGATAAAACATCTAGTGCAAAATGGACTTTTGACAGAGACCTTATCTCTAAGTCCTCCAGGCAATTAACACTAATTACAAGGACAGCTCTACCACTACATTCAATGTGGTGTTAAGAGAGCTGGTGGCAACACTGCCAGTGAACTGTTAGTTGACATCCATAATGTCTTTAAATGCAGCACCTCCTACACTCCCTCATACTGTCTCTCTTCATGTCAGTCACATGCATCAAAATTTTCCTTTCTCATTTTGAAGTGCACTTTTACAGTCCATTTTTTTCTTTGCCTCTGGATTTCACAAAGCTTTTGATATTACACACCGCCTTCCTTAATTTGACCATATTAGGAATTTTCTTAAAGTGATGAAATACAAATGAAGTGCATTAAGGCATTTGTTAGGATATCATGATTCCTTTTAAAGAGGTTTTGATTACCCGTTAGGAGTTTCACATCTCTGGAAAATATGTGCATGAAGTTAACATTGTGATTACTGTGATATTAAATATAGAACTCCTATTAATTATGTTTACATGGCAAGCATCAACATCTGTGCAGCAGATTAGAATGAATTGTATGGAATTGTAGGTCATTAAAGTGTTGCGTCAACATTCATGCTTCAATATATACAACAGATAAAAGAAAAGTGTGGAGTTCTGTAAACTAATTTGAAATTTTAACCCCCCCCCAACTACTTTTTCTTAACCTAATACATCCCATGTTATGTTGATTAGAAATGATAAATATAGATATAGAGGGGGCACATACTGTATGAGGGTCTGGAGTTTAAGAACATCTCATGCTGTCAATTTGCTGTCCATGGATCCAATACAATTCAGTGTGACAGAGATGGGGTTGATAAGCACACAGGCTTCAAACAGCATGACACCGTGGTCTAAGTGTTAAAAAGCTATGAGAGTGTCCAGGCAGTTAAAGACATGGAAGTCTCAGACTGTCTAAAAGTTCTAATTAAGCAATAATAGTCACCAAGGAGGTCATTCTCAGCCATTAACAAGCGCCTGTAGATAGTTAACGGCCCAAGGCATAACTGAGGGTTGTTAATGCTCCCATGGAGGTCGTTAATGGCTGGTCACGAATGGCATTCAGCCCATTATTGTGATTAGAAACCAATTGATAGATAATAGTAAAAAATGATGGCTTCCTATTTCAGAAATATGGAGTTTGGTTGAATGGTGGAAGAATTAGTAGCACAGTAGCTAGCTGAAAGGTAGCCGAGATCATCCTGATAATCCTTTCTGATGATAATTTCCTTTTGTGTGGCACCTTTAAGCTTATCAATTTAAGAAGGGCTTAGGTGTTTACTTCCAGTTGGATTCCTAGAGGGTCACACTGCACAAGACATGTATATTCTCCAGTCTAATGACATAATAAAAGAGTCACATTGAAAATTCCATTGTTACATTCTAATATAAATAAGAATTAAATAAGAAGGTTGCTAAAATTTACTTGTTATGGGTTTTTTCCAAAGCATAAAAGGAGTTTGTTACAGGAAAACATGCAAATACAGTATGTGGATATTTTAAGCAGCAGTCATTATTAAGTCCCTTGTGTGGAACATTGTTTAGAAATCAATTCAAGTCAGATGTTTTCATTTAGATGTTTTTATTTACTGTAGAAGTTTTGATTCAGATGATTTAAATTAGTATAATTCCACTTATGGCAGACAAGTTATACTTACTGTATCATTGAGTGTTCTGAATTGGAAGTACAATTTAAAGCAAGGTGCTGAAAAAGGTTTCAGATTGGTATTAAAATATAAATGTACTGAGGAAAGTTTCATCTTTAAATCTGTGTAGATTTATCAAAAGTGGTAAAATTGTGGATTGAAATTTTAACATTTAATCGAACCACAATTTTATATAAATTAATTGTTCTATTTGTTTTTATATAAGTGTCAGTCATGTTTCAATGTACTTTCCCAAAACTAGTCAGTTGCTTTTATAGCAACAGAATGTGATTCTACATAATGACAAACTTTGAATTAAATCACAGCCAAGCAAGTAAAGTCCAAGGATACTGTTTTATCTTATACTGTAACAACCAAATATATTCATTTCATACCAAGAGCATAGTCAATTTATATCATAACATATTTTACGTTTGTTTGCTTAAAAGTACAGTATATTTTTCCTCCTTTTGGTGAAACACTCCACTTCACCTTGGACAGTAAGTGAATTTATTATGAACCTTGAAAATATATAGACTTTTCAGAACAACGAGTGCTCTTAATTTTGTTTCACTTTTGCATACAGTAGTTCTTCCTTTGTGGGAATAGTACAGTACATGTCAGACAAAAGACCATCATCACTTTTTGAGGAAACTGTGATGATTACCTACTTTCCAGATACAGATTTTCAATTTCAATGAAAGGTACATTACCCTTTGAAACCAAAGTATGTAAAAATAAAGTTTATTCCAATGCTTAAAGTATTGCAGTTACTTGTATACTGTCTATTGATTTAAGCTGGTTGTAGTGCTTTTGAAAAACAACAAACAAAACCAAGCAGCAAAGAAATATACTTCTCTATAGATGACACAGGCAACAGTCTTCTGATACATCCAAAAGTACACAAAAAAGGGCAGATGGAATAACATCTTAATTCATTTGAAAGTGAACAGTACTGTATCTGTTTTGAAGCATGGTTTCTTGGATTACAACCAACAACACTGTAGACGCAGAACCATGTTATAAATAGTCATTAAAATCTACAGTAATATGTTCTAAACTCCCAATGATGGCCTTTCTATTTTTCTCCTTTATTTTATTTTGTTTCAGCATTCTGATAGCTAGGAATCGGCAAAAGGTATAAAAAAGAAATGTATGTGAAGCTAGAAACACATTGATATATACAGTAGTACAGCAAGGAACAACAACTAACTCAAACCTAAGAGTGAAAACTATACAGCAGAAACATTTGGAAGCTGATTTTTTAAGTTATTCTTTTAAATTACATTTACAAAGGCAGTGCCAGAAGAAAGCCTAAGAATGATTTTACCACAAGTTTGGGAAAACCTTGTAATGTCTGTATACACTGAAATATGTAAATTGTTCCTCTTTAGATTTCGTTTTTTTTGGCTTTAATGGAATTTGTTGATTATATCGTGTCAACCTCACAACTATTGTAGAATTGTAGAACAGTCTTTCATAAATATAAAATCAAACTTAAACAATGTTTCAGGACATCCTGCTAGTACCGGACAGAATATCAAAACAATAAATAAAGGTTTGGGATCTTAGTGCCACATTAAGAAACTTCTCTAATTTTCTGGTTATCTAATCCTTTCTACAACCAACTATTTGTTATGTTTACTTTTTGCATAAAATTGAGAAGCAGCTTAATTTATTATGACTTTGCAGTTGTACAGAAGCAGTAATGTTAATAAAATGACTTGGGTACTGTTGCAGCAAGTTGTATTAGAATGGTATGACCTCAGGGAATACTACTCTAACAAAACTGCTTAAGAAAAAAGAGCAGAACGAAATAATCTATAATATCTGTCATTTTCTGGAAACTACATATTCGCCTTTCCATAAGTGTTACCAATTTTATAAAATGGGAGTTTGTTACCAATTTAGAAACAAGTTGTACAGAGCAGAAAAAAAATATTGCCCTTGTTACAGTTTCAGAAAGAAAACTTACACAAGAACTTTTAAAGATACAAATTTAATTTGTACCCACTACAAATTAGCTAAGTACACTAATGAAAAAATAAGTCATCTAAGGGAATGGCCGTTAAATAACCAAATCCGCATTGAATAGTGTCACGTTTAAACACTTGACCTTGGGACTGAGTCTGTTTCAAGTCCAGCTCTCCTGCAACACCTGTTGCTTGAAGAACTTCAGGATGAACCCGAATGCAAATAACTATACATTATTTATTACTTATGTCATTTATCTTGAACAAGAGCATTGTTGATGGTTAAAAACGACGATAAAGTTGGAAACAAATAATAACGATGTCTGTTCTCCGCATGCGCCAGAAGATCCTTTAAAATAACTTCAAGGTCTTTATCAACCGGCATAATGCATGAAAAAAAATGTGTGAAGAAACGGGGATCTTGCTTGTTGTCGCCCTTTTTTCTTTCTCTGTTTAGTTTGTCATAGTATAGAAACATTTGGAATCTAACATACCATTAAATGCGTATATTCTTGTAGAACTTTAAACCGTCAGATTGCATGGACGCTTTTTGTCGCAAAGACATCATAACGTAAGGATTCTGGATATTGATCAAAAGATAGCGGAAAAAGGAAAGAGACGGGTAATTCTCATAAAGAAGCTAAATTGCAGAGACGAATGAACTATTTTCTCCACATATGCAAAAAAGTTAGCCACTATTGTATACTAGCTGTTTGCAAACGGTAGCTATATATATTGGATATCCCCCTACTATATTGTTTAAATTTGCATGTTTAAGTCCATATGGCTACTTCCTTTTGACCTGCTTTCTCAGCCCCGTTTCTTTGTGAAGGCTGTCACTGATAAAGAATCACTTGACTTGCTATAACAAGTTCAAAAGAAATCTGAAAATACTCAGTTGATCCATGAAGAATTGGAAAAAGGGACACCCCTACTGCTTCAGTTATCATTCCCATAGAGATAGCGATATTATTGATGGGATGGTTATGCTAATTTCTTTAGAGACAAACTTTTATTTTGGAATTTGTTCAAAAAAGAATTTCATACACATCAAACTGGAAAATGCAGCCTGAATTCCTAAACATTTAAGTGGAGGCATGGGAATCTGATTTTCATAGTGAATAATGACTGTGAACGACTTTTTTTTTGTAAAGGATGTACTGTCTACTGAAAATAGACGACATCAGTTTTATTCCATGAGCTTTTAAAGTAATCTTTAAGTCCATTTTGCTTTAATGGGAACCCCTATCTGGAAAATAAATAAATGCCGACTACACTGGAAACAATATTTTATAAACATTGTAAACTACCCAAACGGTGTTTGCTGTTGTTGTTTCCAACTAGCTTTTTAGCGTCCCCCATCCTGAAGGGTTTAAGTTTCTATAAAATAATCACACTTAATTGCCTCCACAGGTAGGTGGTCATGTTATTGGAGGGAATCAAAAATGAAAATTTAAGTGGTGAAAACCCTTTTTTTTATTAATTTGAAGAAGAACAGGGGGAACAGATTAAAACTGAATGCCAGTCGGAGTATTCTGTGTGTTCCATGAGCGCAATTCTTGTAGCTGAAAGCGCAATGGGAACATTTTCCTACCACGTATTGTATATGTAAAGTAAAAACGGTGTTTGTCAGCGGTCCCCTCGGGAGCTAATTTCAGCCCTGATTTATTGAGAATCTAGTTTTACCTGAATCAATGTTTAAAGTGTCCCTGTGGCTCGACATTTTGAATAATCAATCCGTCTGCATTGCCTCTAATCATGCGCATCACTGTCTTTCTCCTTTGTCAACCTTTTCAAATCCTTCTTGTTTGTTATCAACGTCCTAATGTCACATGCAGGCATATTCTTTAAAACAAGCTGTCTATTGGTGTATTTTGATACTTTTTTATTATTACCAAATCCTTTTCCCATAATTACACCACAATCATTATATAATCCCATAACAAAGAGTCTATTGAAGCTCTAGCTTTTGTCAACTCTGGGACACTGAATCTGTAATTGCATTATTCAGCTTTTTTTTCCTGAAGAAACATACCCCATCATACCATCCACAGGCGAACATTCTGTTGTGTGCTCTGTAGAACCGCATATTGCCTTACGAACAAAAACGCTTCTGAAGTTGTGCAGAAAAAGTTTTATGTCTAAATCGAAAAGCCCCTCAAAACACCTTTAATTTTCAAGTTGCTTTGGAGCTTTGAACGAGCGCGATCCCTGTAGCATCTTTTCCCATTTTTAAGTTTATTGCGGCGTGCTAATTTTTATAGCTAGCTACGTGATTAATTAAAATCATATTTCTACAAACAGATTGGCATTTTCTATTGTTTCAAAACAGCGCTCCTTCTAAGTAATGCATTTGAATACAGCTTGTTCGTAAGGGAATATAAAAAATGCTCTTCACTGGACCTTTTGCGTTTGTATGCATACGATTGGCAACATAACTGGCTTATTTACATTAAATACGCCACAAGGTTACAGTGCAGATCAACGTCATTTTATCGCTGATTACTTCTCTTAAACGCTGGAGCTGTGACTGATGCTTGGGACGCGCTGTCTACAAAGATTTACCCTGGAGTTTTTTGGAAGAAAACAGACTTGAAATAGTTATCAGAAAAGGTAAGAAAGGCTATTTTAACTATCATATATCTTTACTAAGACAGAAGCGATTACTACATTTGAGACGGCAGGTATCAAAGCCTTATGATTCGCTGTGTGTCTGAATAACAAGACTGACAATGTGAGTGGGTTCTTAGAGAATAGGCAGATTTTAATAAGTGTGTTTACAGGAGCTCAAGGTCAGGACCAAGCTGCGCTGTGGTAAATGTTTTTTCAGTTGCTACACAGGGGAAAATGGACGATTAGAGATTATTCTGTGTAGGTTATTATATCAAGGGCTGAGCTTTTGGCTCATCAAAGCTAAATGCCGCAAGACCTATCTAGTTGCTGTGAATTATGCCGAAGACGACAATGGAGTGCTTTTTTAATGGTACAATGCATTTCACCTACCAGATAGGGGGAGTCCAAGCTGAAAGATGGAAATGTCTTGTGATGCTGGGTGATCAGTATCAATGAACACGTTTATCCTGAAAAGAGACAGAATAAAATAATACACTCTCCACTCGGGATGTGTTGGGTACAGTTAGAAGGGCATTCTGGAGTGGACAATCGTAACAGGTCCGAAGCACACTTTTCCCCCTCAGCGCAAGAAAATGATCAAGTCAATCATGTGGACATGCTTCATTATTCATTGAACACAATCTTTTACAACGCTTCGTTTACGTGCAGGAGTTTCTTCTACGCGTTGCTTTAAAATTTTAAGGTAAGAAGTGCACAGCTTTAGACTATTTTAGCCTTTCGAATGGGTTTTCTGGCAGCGTCTCTGCGCTTTTAAAGTCAGTTTGGACTATTTTTGTTTCTCTTAAACCATCACAGTGGGGCCTGTTTTCCACCGTGATTAAAAAATACAGTATAATTAAATATCCATAGCAGTGACGTTTGCATGCGGAGCTGTCAGGGGAAAAAGCAGAAAAATAATGAAAGCAACCGAGAAGCCATTGAACGGCGCTGTAGAACTTACTCCGAAGAAATCTGAGGTTCTTTTTTGTCTTTGAAAATCGTTACTTCTTAGAGAGTTAAATATTTAATTAATACTGCCTTAGATTGAAGCAAAAGTTATCATTCCCCCGCTATTAATATGATGTGCACCGGATACTATACTGCCGCTGAGGCGGGGGATAAAAACTTTCCTCTTTAGATTCTTCTTTGCAAACTTTCTCGGAATACCCCAAGGGGTTTTGTTCATGATTTCAGCTAACCTGAATACAGATTGTTGAAAAATTAGGATCAAAGTTATCTGGTGCATGCCATGTGTCAAAACTTGTGAGATGGAAGTGCCTGAGAGACCTGCCATTTTGTGCTGTGATCGACCTCTTATGAATAGAAGCCCTGCATTATGCTTTGAGGAACGTTATGGCATTCAACAACTAAGAAGTAAATGTCATATCAGGTTTTAAAACCTTTTATCAGGAAAACAATAACAAGAATATCGCTAAGGAATAAAAAAAACGAGCGAATTAGCTTCACTTGCAACTGTAGTAGCTTGAGGTAATGATAATGTTATTGGAAAAAAAGTTACAAGGATACGGAGAGTAACTACTGTATATCTTTACGATTGAACGGAGAGAGCTTCCAAGACTGCGGTATTAATTGAATGTGAAATGACATGTTTAACAGAACCGGGGGTGAGTCTGGGGTTTTTAGCGAACCACATTAGCAATCAGTCCAGTAATCTCGGCTATAGCAAAGAGTAACGTGCGCTTTACTTTATTTATAAAGTAAAAAAAAACATACGATTGTTTAAATGATATTATGTAACGTTATCAGTAAGTTTGTTAGGAATGAGGTATTGAGAAAAAAGTCGTAGGCGGGGCACATCCCATATTTTATGAAAAGAGCTTTTCTTTGATGATGAATAGGATAAAATCCAGATTTCATCGCACCCATCTGTTGCAGTTTTACAAATAATAATTAGAAAATACTAAAACGTTGGGAAGTGACAGTTAAACTCTTTTTAATTCGGAACTTCGTTGTAGGATATGCAGGTGTTACATGGATCCTCCTTCAGAATAACCTCACCTTGAGTTAGTTTGGGGAACAGATCTCTTTTTAAAGATGGATTTTTTCTCATGTTGTGCTGCGAGGCTACTTGATAGCAACTTAAAATGACACAATGCTTGTAAGGGGATACTGCTCCATGCAACATTAAACAATGCGTATCTAATTGTTTTACTTTTGTACATCTTCCGCAAAGTTGAAATTAGATAACTGTTTTTTCCTTATATTCATTGTTAAAGGAAATGGACGAATAGCGTGTGCAGATGTATATGTAAATGGTAGTCATTGTTTAACGGTATTTGTTAGGCGGATATTATGTCTGTAATTGTGTCTCTGGGCGTAGACATTTTTGTCAGCTCTTCATTTTTTTATTTCGCTAGAAATTGCGATGGATAAGAGTCAGTTTAGTTTGAAAAGCTAGAAATGCCACCCTTGACCTACTATTTTTGAAAAATGCCTCCTTACGCTACATTATATGTACTTGATATAAAACTGTCTCAACATATTTACACAGCATTTACCTGAGTGTAACAACATATACAATATACAATTAGTTGCCAACAAGGATGCAGTGGTTTCTGAAGATAAATCTATTGAGTAATGTGATATGGGGTGGATAGATGTTACCAAACCCACTGTTATGCTGTTCTGAACCAGGATAGATAAATTGTGGGTTTTCACATTTTATACCACACTATTTATAAATTTGCATATTAACAGTGCTTTATATACTAAAGGAAAGAAAGTTAAAGGATATGTGAAAACAAGAAATGTTGTTGTCCGGATGTGTCTGTATATCTATTCTTTATCTGTTTTTTTCTGGTTCTCATTTACCTAACCTGTTCTGCCATTCAACATATGTGTGAGAGATCATTGTAGAAAAAAACTTAACAGAATAATGTTACTGTAGTTTTAATTTAAATCTTATTATATTAAAGAGTGAACCAGATCACTTTTTATTGATATGTTATATATCTTGTCTTATAAGTGAATGCTATTGAAATATAACTAGGGTATATGCATAAAACATACACATGAATAACAATAACAGAAAAGAATGCCACTTCACCACATCTACGGCATTGAAGAACTCCTCTATATCTTTTGACACAAATAGGAAAACACATAGAGCCCACAAATATAACAGATTGAATATCGGATGTCATATTTTACACAATTTTAAGATATAAACTAATTCTTTAGCGGTTATCTTGAAACTAGACATTATGTTGCCTTTATTCATTCCATTGTAAACTGAAGATGCTGACTTGAACTAGTGCATGAAATAGGTAACTTAAAAAAGTAAGAAATGTACTGTACCTAGGCTACCTTTAACACAGTCAATCTGAAACCAGTGAAGTGCGTCTAGTGCAGAGACGTGATCAAACAGCCATTCCACATTAACTGATTCTACAGACTTTAATTGGTTGAAATTGTCTTCCAGATGCACAAGACAATCAGGCCTCCATGGGGTGGAATCACTGGAAAGGCTAGAGATTAGTTATTAATTGATATGTGTAGTGGATCCCAACTGGCTGTTAAGGTGTAAGGCTTTTACCTATATGGACCTGATCTTGTCTATACCCATCACACTAATTTGATAGCTGGATAAAAGAAAATCAGAAAAAAGGTTCAAATTTTATGTGTGCATTCTAGAAAGGAAATGGCTGCCTTAACACCCAAATCACAGCTGGATGTGAAGCATTTAGTCCTTCAAGTCACATACTATGACTTAACTATAAAATCTGTGTTTCCTTAAAAGTTTAAGGTATGCTGTTCATCTGAGCCATAAATTATATCATTAGAGAAGTGGCAACTTGGAATTCCCCCCCAATATAGAACATTTCAATAGAAAATTAACTACTATACTGCATGTCTACAATTTAAGGCAAGAGAAAGCGTAATGTGTACAATTCTGGATGCATTTTGGTAGTGGTGAAGTAACTGACAAGAATTTAAATTCCTCTGAGATGGGAAATCTTTTTTTCCTTGGTGAATCCTGAATGCCTCGAACTCCCATCCCCTATCTCACCTTACGTATTCACCAGAACTATCTGGATGGATGAGTGTTGCTTCTTCAACATTATAACCAGTTGTTTATTGTATGTATGTATCACCCACCTAAGAAGTACGCCTTAAATGATCAATCAGAGAGCAATCAATCACAGCTGATAGGGATGGACTGTTGTTACTCTATTATGGTTCTAAAGGTAACGATCAGTCATCTTTCATTCTGTCTCTATTGTAAGAGCCACGGCATCATGATATTCTTTTGTTGTTTTTTTTCGCAAGCAAAGATTATGAGTGCGATTTCATACTGTTTTTCTTTCTTTACCTTGCCTCTTATTTCAAATCACAATTGACAGTGATCGTGTACTTAGCAAATAAGATTTTTTGCTATAAAGTTCTGACATTTCATAATAACCCAATCACACATGGAGTAAGGAAGTGAACAAAATGGTATCACAGTGTAATAAGCTTAAATTAGAGATATTTAAGCAATTTAAGCAATCTCAGAGGAAATACCATACTACAGTTTTCACAAGGAACCTCTGTTCTTGAAATCTTTTCAGGTTGAGTTATGAGAAGCAAGGATTTGAATGGTAACTGAATAACTGCTGCTTGTCCTAATGATAAGAGATGCTTGAACTCAGTCTGTGTAACACACAGGTGTAGAGCAGATTAAATGTCTCTGTTTTGGGGTGGTGAGAGGAAAATCTTTTGGAGGAATTGATAGTTCTTGTCTTGGCATTAAAAGAATGTGAAAAACGTGTAAAGGGTATTTACAGTCCTTCTCTTTAAAATATACGAAGAAAGGTAAAACTTTAATCTAGACACTTGCAGCAATGCAGCTAAACAAATAGACCAAAGAAAAACAACTGTCATACAGATGTGCTTTCCATAGATGTCTTTAGAGTCCAAGTGCTGTATACAATTGTTAGATGTAAAAAATGTTGTAGGATCCTTGTCCGTTTTGTTCCCCTTATAGTTTAAAAAGTAAAGACGGGATAGGTTAGTCAAAGCGGTTTCGGTGTAACTCTCAGTTTAGTTATACCAGACTCGTTTCTCCCTTTCCCTTGAGTTTACAGAAAGATCAATATGATCGCCAGCCTGAAGAGCTGGATTGATGTTGTTATTTAATAATTGAAGGAGTTAAGTTGGAACCATTTGCACAACCTTGAAAAAGATAAGCAGTTAACAGTCTGACCATGCCATTTTTCTAGATGAATGGCTTCTAAAGTTTCTTCAGCTCCCCACAAAACTCCCCAGAAAAGATTTACTTTTGATTGATGGTAGTTTTTTTTAAATGTATTACTCTGATCAATTTGGATATTTCTTTTAAAACAAAGAATTTGTAGTTTATGAAAGAAATGTCTAGTGCCATAATAAAACCTATTTTTGTGGTTGACAACATTTTTTGTCTTTGTTAAAGGGCCAATTTGGATTTAAAATATGTAATACATTGTGTTTAAATAACTTGCTTTGATCTTTTGAGGAGCACAAATTACAGCCATGTCATTTTAGACAAGAGATTTACGCAAATAGGCAAGCACGCATCAATCACTGGATTTAAGTCTCAGAATTTTGCCATTTCCTTTAGAGTCATTCTTTCTTGAAATAGGACTGAATACATGTAGTATTGAAACAACTTTAATTAAGGGTGTGTGATTGATGAGGGATCAGGTAACAGCACTGTTCACTGTTTTGTTAACCATATATCCCCAGAAATCTTTTGCAGTTTGCAACCAGTTGCCATTACTGCGGATTGTCTGCTTTTAAAGGGTTTCTACAAGATGGCTGTTTGAAAAGAGGACACTGCACCTTTAATTAAGATCAAGAGGTTTCTGAAAAGGATGGAGGCGTACCAGTTATGTTGCCTCGTAAATCTGCCCAGTGCAGTATATTGTATTGAACTATTACAGTACACTATTATACTGCATATTCACTGCCTCTCCTGGACTTGATTTGCATAATTGGATCTTTAATGAAACTTGCCTTGTGGAAAAAAACATTGCAGGGAACAAAATTTTGTTGAGAAGTTGTGCTTCCTTTAAAAGGATTTGAACTTGCTGCAAAGTAAGTGACCTGCACCGTACATCAATAGCATAACTACAAATAGGATGAGAAGTGCTTCTGAAAGCTGTACATTCCTAAACTGGTCTCACGGGTTATTACTACAATAGCAGGATTTTTTTAGCCTCAGGGATTTTAGGTTTTCTGTCTACACTCATATCGTATACTTGTTACACAAGGAAGATGAGTCTTTTGTAGACTGCAGTGTGATCATCTTTTAGACTTCTTCTCTTGCAAATATTTTGACAATTTCTAATCCAAAGCAGTTAGACTTATAGAGTATGGTTATGATTCTGTTTTAGTATAGCATTTTAGCAGTTTTTTCCATCATGGATTATATGTCAGGGGACTACATGTCAGGAGTCAGGAGCAACATGTGCATAATTATTAAAGATTGTTTAGAATGTTGAGGATGCTTTTTTATGGGTAATTAAATTATACTTGTTTTTCTCTTTTTTTCTAGCAGCAGAAGGTTAAAAAGCTGATATTACCGTTTTCAATTAAATGTAAGTGTCACAGTAAATGAAATGTTATTTGTCCTGCAGTTTGGCTAGCTTTGAAGGGCCTATCATTAAAAAAAATTCTGGCATAAAAAGTGACATCGCAAAAGAGGATCCATTTAGAAGTGCCTGCATGAGAGGCCTGTAACTAGGGGGTGAGTGTTCCTAATCGAGCTCAGAGGTTAAACATGGATATTAACAAAACTGATTATTTTTTTATCAAGAGACAATATCAAACAGCCAACACATCACTGTTGTAGAAATGTGGGAGAAGCTCACATGTCAAAATGTTTCACAGGTGAGTATTAGATATAAGAGGGGGGTATGGCATTAAGTAGCATTCTGCTGCTGTTGAGCTAAAGCAGAGTTGTTTTTCTTTTTCCCTAGGCATATACAGTAGTTGGAAAGTTTTATCACAATGTAAGGATAGGCAGAGCTTCCAAAGGTATGTTTTCAAGTGCATATTTTAATTTCATTACAAGAGGCCATATCTTTTACTGCTATATTGTTTTTCTGCCCCCTGTGGACAAGGCTCTGCCTGCTGTTGATTCTTTCAGTAATGATGTCACTGTGATAGTGGAGAGCAAATGTCTCCTGATTCCACCATTAAACGCCTGGTTGATTTGGCTGATAATGATAGCATTGGCGTCTTTCTGCTCCGA
This sequence comes from Lepisosteus oculatus, assembly GCF_040954835.1. Lineage (NCBI taxonomy): Eukaryota > Metazoa > Chordata > Actinopteri > Semionotiformes > Lepisosteidae > Lepisosteus > Lepisosteus oculatus. The sequence continues at coordinate 5,869,924 of NC_090715.1, read as the reverse complement.
GACAGATCAAGCCCTATGAATTAACATCTCCTTACCAGAGAGGGAGCTTGATCGTGTAAAAGGATGATGTACTTAATCGTATCTTTGGACTGTTCTGAATAAGCTGTTACAGACTTCTGTATTTGTGTTGATAAAAGAAGGTTCAGTATTAATATAGATTGTAATAAACTTCACTGTGACAGTATATTGAACATTTTTTTTCACATACTGTAGCATATGAATTTCAGTAAAGTGGGAAAATCTGGATTTCTGGTGTAACATGAGTAAATCTTTTTTTAAAAGGATGACCATTTTCTATAATTTTGTAGGTTCTTGAAACCTATTCCTTGACATACATTGACCAGAAAAAAGTGTTCATGACTTAAATTGCACATTTGAAAAGAAACCAACTAGTTTACCCATGCATTGTAGTTTTTTTTCCTCCTTTTTAATTAGGTTTCCTATCCATTTTACTTGCAGAGACATGTTTTTTTTAAAACTCTGATGACATACATTTTGAAGCTATATTTGAGAGCAAAGTCTTTTTGCTTAGACAGATACAGTTACTATATTGCTGTTTAAAGTACTGCTCTAGCAAAAACATGAATTAGTACATTTATAGAAATCAGCATTCCAAGATTTTAACACAAAGGTAGGGGTCACCTACTGTTCCAACAGTACAATAATGCCATTTAAATTCACAGAGCTGTCAAAAAGTTATTTTTAAAATGATCATTTTCTAAAATATTTGTACATCTGTGACATGTACTATTTGTCCTCGAGCCTAAGGAATGCTTCCAAAACACATTTCCATGTGGGATTCCAAAGAGGTCTTTTAGAAAGCTTGTTTCTTAACATCATTAGGTCTATGACAGTCTCCTTTTGGAAAAATAGGAATAATATACTTGTGCAAGAATCCCATTGGAAAGTTCTATTATATGCAGTCATGGCAGTGATAAATAATTCTTAAAACAGTCATTAAATCAGAAGTTTATTTACAGATATAGCAGAAAAGCACACATCAAGGATAAAGACCAATGATTTAACAAATAGTGACCTTTCTCTTACACATGTATTTTAGAACGTAAATAACTTCAGATTCATCATTTCATTTTACATTTTATAATGTGTTTCCTTGCTATGAATAGATTAAAAAAATATTTGGATTCAAACTGTTCTTAAATAAAGTACCGAAGTGCAAGTGTCTGAAATCTACACTGGTACCTAAGAGACTGATGTTCAGATGAGCTCCCTGTGTTCCATGAACCCATAGTGTTAAACTTTGGTTTGTCAGCTGCATATAAAATACTTTTAACTGTAACTCAAGGTATGAACAACTGTAAATAGTACTTACTTCAGGGAATTTGTTTTTATTTATACATATTATTAGGGAGCTGAATTTTAAAAAATGGCTTTTTGAGAATAGTCCCTAGATACTTAACTACCGCACGCACCTTTTAAGTCTTATTTGTGTTACTCCTCTGGTTCTTTTGCCGTTTCTTGTGATATTTTTATGAATTCGGTGGGGTTTTTATCTTTTAATCTTGATCACCTAAAACCTTTTTTAGTTATCTGAATACAAGGTTCGCTTTCTTTCATCTTTTGGTTGTCTTTTTTGTACCCGTTATAATTGGCAGAAAGATAGGATAGAATGCTGTGCTGTCTGTAACACGTTTCCTCCTGTGTTAGCAAATGGGACTCCTTGTACTCTCTGTTTGGATGGGAGAGCTTGGGTTGTTGCTGTATGTGGGATTGGTAGACCAGTAGTGACCCTCTGGACCAGGATCTCTGTAAGGTGATGGGGGACAATGCACTGTAGAAGGTGCTGAGACAATAAACAGAGCTCCTGACTACCAGTGTTCATTGAATATCATATGGCCTTTATTGTAGTTATATGGGTATTAACCCCTGTGTCCTGGCTTTCATTTAAGTCTTGTTCTGTCTTGCCAACTGGAATTTCTCCATAATCCAGCTGGTGAGGTAATTTTGAGGAGTGCTGTACTTCAGTGGTGGATGACATAGGACCTGTCCAAAATATGTGGAGAGACATTGATATCCTTGTGGATTGAAAGTGCTGTGTAAGTATTTTTAAAGCCCACAAGTGTTAGAAAATCCATGTCCATCCAGTTCCAGTCTTTTAGTATAGATAAGAAATGGAGGAAATAGTGAACCAGTGTATAACTTCAGCTAAGTGATGTTGTTTTGGTTGTACAGGTCATGAGCTCATCTTCCATTTTCAAAATGTGTTGCCACACTTGAAAGTTTACTTACACATAGTTTTCTAGCTGTTAATATGTAGAGTTAATCTGCAAAAGGTTGAAAAAGTGCTTGGGAAAAAACAAGAATATTTGGTAAACATAATAACAAGTAAAAATCAAGGACAATATCAAGGACCTTGCGTGTACAGTATTTTAAGGCAGCAAGTCAGTGCATGTTTTAATTTTTATGGTGCAGCATTTATATTCTCTTATTTTAAAGTCTGCCAGGCTTTATCTAAAATATTTTCATTTTACATTAGCACAAAAAATTTAATTCAGGAGAACTTCAGTTCAGTGGCGTTCCAGATTTCCACGCAACATGACCTTTCTGAAAACACCTCATTCCTTGGATTTAACTACGTACATCTGTAATGATTAGGCACCTTGCAGTGCAAAAAAATTAGAGTTCTATGGTCTTAAACCTTAACTATTTATTATTCTAATTGAAAGTCAATGTTTAATCTAGTGCAGTTTTTATTTGATTTATTCTGTTATATTTTGTTTGGTTTTGTAGTAATAGTTTGTATTTGCTGCTGTATCTTACTTTAAATTGTATAAAATTCCTCTTGGACAAATGTTTTTTTTTTAAATAAAACTTTGGCCCTGCTGTAGACTCCAGTCAGTTTTTTAATGCAGGAACAAATTTCAAATTAACTGAATTGTAATAACGTCACTTAATAGACACACAGTATTATAGTTTAGGCATACAACCTGATGAATTCATCTTTCCAGACAAGGATACAAATGTTCTTTTGTGAATTTAGTTCATTTAGGATTGTGGTTTAACAGGCATTTTAGGTTATGATTAGATTAAATTATTGAATTACTGAATTAATAAATAAGACTGTTTCTTACCTGTGTATAGGCCAAGCTCTGCTTTTATCTTTGAAATAGTATTTCTTTTCTCAAATGTAAGTGGTACACATAGAACAGTACCATACATGTGCATAATGCCAAGCAAGCAGATTTATTCATTTTTACAAGATGTTCTTGTACCCGTGTTCTGTGAGAAATACTTAATTTGACCATAGAAGCATTTGGTTTCACCTCCCTTGGACTTTAGTGCTCTTTAGCTGCATGTATACATTGTTTTGCGTCTCCTAGGGTCAGTTTGCCACTGAGTACACTATTTAATAAAGGGTTGACTTTTATTTGTCAGGGACAGGAAGTCATGCATTTCCCTATTTTCTCTTCCTTTTCTGGAGGCTGCTGTTCTCTTTGCTTTTGTTGTTGGTGGTTAATCTGGAAAGTGATCTTAATTATTGAGGTTCAGTCTCATTTCTGTACTATTTAATCAAACTCCATAGTTAGTAATGAGAAGATGAAATTGCATTCTTGCATATAGATGCTACTGAGCTTTGAAAAGAAGAGGAAAGGGATCAGCTTCTTTGGAGATACATAAATAGCTTTTCAATATTCATAATTTAAGAAGCAATAATAGTATATTTTTATTATTACCAATAACATTAATAAAACTAGTGCTTGAGCATTGCAATATTTAAAGCAGGTTAAGGCACTGGCAAATTTTAGACTAGTTTCAAATTTTATGTTTGGAATGCATTGCTTTTTAATTATGCGGCTGATTAATTTTACAGTTTATTTTCCATTGATGTATGCTCTCAAAACAAGTTGCAGTGCAAATACAGTGTTAAAGGAATGAGAAAAACCCCAGCAGACTCTACAACAACCTCCACCGTGAGATGCTTATTTCAGACCAAAATGTACGAGGCATCTTATGATTTTTGAAGGGATGCAATTCTGACATGGTGTTGCAAAAGTAAGTTTTTATATATAAAATACATATAGGAGAGCTGACACCATCTCAGACTCAAATATATTAATTCATGTGATAAAGTACAGTAACTATAGGGGCACTTTCTTCCCAGAGGAAGCTTAAGGCTGCAGGCAGCTGTGCCTTAAACTTGGGTTCACAAGAACTGATGGACTTTGAAAGCAGGATAATAATAATGGGATACTTGTAGGTGCCAGATGGTAATGTTCAAGGCAGTGGATATTCCACTGTTCGCTGTCAACAGAATGACTGCCCATTTCAAGCGAAGCCATAAGCTGTTTATGAAATTCCTGGATGCTGAGTAACAGTCATTTTATACAATAAAAACGAATTTAACAATTGACAGTGTAGACAGTAATGCAGAGCTTTCAACTTTGAGACAACTATAAGACCTTACCTTGTGGCGGGTGACACAATACTATATATAATTACAAATGCTGCGGTTTCTGTCTGACCATGTTTTTAGTTGATGAGCCCACGACCTCAACATTCTCTAGGGGAGATGCCTGCTTGTAAGAATGGTCATTTGCGCACAAAGAGTGGAATATTGATAAAAAGTGATGCCCCATTTCATGCTATCCATTCAACTCAAAACAGATGGAGAATCAAAGCAACAAAGCTTGATCAATGTCTTCACTGGCCACGGTACTCCACAAAGCACCTGTTGTCCTTAAAATCTCCCGGTGAACTCCATCAGAGAAGTTCGTAATATAGGTTCTGTGCCAGGAATGGACTGATAGACCCAAATAATACTGATCTTGTTCACACAGTTTATGATGGAATTATAGAGTATTAATGCCACCCGTTTTGCCAGTGCCACAGATGATTCCAGAACAAATTTAGGTAACTGTTTATTTACACAAGTGCTCTCTTTCTCGTGTTGTCTCTCTCTTTTATTTTTAATTTAACCAAAATGCTATTCAATTTTATTTCACAATAATTAAAAACAGATGTCAGTATACGTACTTGTTTTATGTTTTACTGTTTGATGTAAATGTTCGATGAACTCGATCGAGTCAGCTAAGTTTAAATAAAACAGATTGCCACCCATGATCAGATTGTGTGGTAACATTAATATGTTAGGGACCTCTGAATGGGATTTTTTTTTTATTTCCCTCGAAATGTATTTCTACGTTTTTATGTTGACTTGTACTAAAAGTGAAGAACAGGGGTATTCCACCTCAGGTCACAATTAAATTACATTTTCCTGGTCTTTGTTCCCAGAGGAATTCCTCTCAGCATTATTATATCTCCAAGTCTTTTGGCATGAATCAGCTCTCTGACTTGGGAAGTGTCCAGGGTTAAATAGTCTGACTGCTCTGGTCAAGACTGATTAGTCCTTGCTGACCTAGTGGATAAAGGGAGTCCCTCATGTCCATTGTCAGCAAGAGACTCAACAGCGAGCAGTACCACTGGAGCTCATCTTTCACAAGCTCTGACATTGTAGGAACACCAACAGGGGCAAAAAAATGAAACTTTTATTTAAATAAACCTTTTGAAGCCAAAACTGATAAGGTCTTTTTACTGTAAGTTGTAAGTTATGAAGCCTTCTTTAGTATTGAAAAACGTTTAGTCCTAAAGACATATTCCCACATACAGTATAAAGACAGGTATTATCTCTAAGCCTGTGTACACTAAGGTGCTCCTCTTATTTTGGGAAAAAGAAAAAAATCCCCAAAACAATGCTGACAGTGTTTGTGATCAAGACATATGTTCACTTTAGTCAACAGAGTTACTCTCAACACCAGAGACTGAAATGTTCATTCACCTGATAATTTAGGCATTGCTTTCTTCTGAGAAAATGCAAAAAAAGTGCTACTGTTTGACCTTTCATTTCTACAAACTCTTCACTTAACATTTTGTTCCTTTTTTTTGCTTGGCTGAAACTTGTTCGTAACAGGATGTTAAATATATAGTGAAAAGAAAGATTATGTCTATCTGGTTGCACTATTCCTTGATGTATGCGCCATGTCACAGTGCCATTGTCTCCTGGGTAAAGAATGATAGTTCAAATACCTACTATCTCTCCCCTGGTGCTCCAAATGCTCGGCTTTGAAGTTTTTATAATCCATCTGTCATCTTCGAGCAGGGAGGGCACATGTTCTGTACCACTCAATTACAGAATTTTCTTTGCCAGCTACAATGAGACAGGAAAGAATAATATGGGTAGTTGAGAGAAATTTTCGATACACTGCATTCCTTAAATTTACACAGATGCCTGTTCCTGAACATAGAAATAGTGTGTGTTTTTATGACTGGGATGCCTAAAATACTTTCTGCTTTTGCAGTTATGAGTGCTATTGACTGATTATTGTTTAAAGACAATGATTTTGATACATTTCAGACTAAACTGCCAATCTTCTCCTAAAAACGCGAACTAATTTAATTTTATTTGATATAAATATTTATTTGAAAAACATAGGAATGAGAGAATATGAGAATATGAATTTTAATTTATGATTCCTTTTTTTTCCCTTAAAGATGCATGCAGAATAGCATTTGGTGTCTGTTTGATGTGCATTCTAATGAAGTTTGTTGCTGTGCTCTGTGTTAAAATCATCTTTAATTAGACTCCTCGTACTGTATTTCAGGTTTCTAAGCTAAAGAAATGTAGGGCTCCTTTTTGGAGAACTGAAAACTTCAGATGCAGCTGCTTTATAACACACAACAAATGATTTCAAATCTGAAACATCTTTTCATACGGATGAAAAAGAATTAATTGTCTTAGTTTTTTAAATACCGTTGTTAGATGCTTTTCCTTTTTCTTTCGTAAACAAATTACATAGAGAAGATGAAAGATTGTGTTTGGAACAAAAAGGAGAAATCTGACAACCCTGGTAGCTTCTGAAACTTCAATATCTTAAAGTAATTGTTTCATACAACTTATATATCTTCATTTATCGTTGAATAATACATTGGCCTTTTTATAAATAAAAGTAGCACCCATCTGCTTCTTGAGACACTCCTGGCGCCTATTCATTGCAAAAATAATACTCGTCCTAATGACTTCCACATATTTTGAAATCTCCCTTTTGAAATTGGTCTTGGCAGATTATTTGCAGGTACTTGAGTTGCATCTGTTTGCAATTTTGCAAATGTGGAAGACTTTAATGTGGAGCACTGCGAGAGGGCTATTTTAATCCTTGAGTAACACTGGCTGTCATCAAAAACCACATTTATCTTCCCGAAGGTAGTTGCAAATGTTTAATGTTAAAAGACAGTAAAAGGTCAGGGTCAAGGTGAAGGTTTCAAGTATTTCCTTTTCCCGACACCCCTGCTGTTGACACTGTACAGTACATTTGACTCTCTTTTGTTTTAAGTCTTCACCTGAAAATACCCACCAGCAAGAGGATGTTTTCTTGATAAAAGAAGTGATCAGGAGACGAATAAAGCTGAAATAATTGTGACTTCAGTCCTATTATTACTACCATGTGGCTAGCAGCTGACCAACTTAAGCCGTTTTTCTTTAAACTGTAATAATGTACTCTATTGTCTCACACAGGATATTAGACATTACTCTGCTTTGAGAACTGTAATTTTATAGGTGGCTGTAATTACATTAATTGAAGGTGGTATTAAACGTGATCAGTTTCACAAAAAATTAAAAACTCAAGAATTAAGTTCTTTATTTTTTATAATACAAGGGGGGTGCTGGGGGAGGAATTATATTGAAAGTGTATGCCTTGCAACTTTCTCCCTGTTGGAAATGTTTATTTGAACAGTAAGCTCATGATTTGAATATTTGTAATCCATGCTTAAATTTACAGGCCAGATGAACTTTTTGGCACAGGATTGCAGCCATAAGAAGGATTTTCTCAAAGCTTTACAAAATTTTAAGCCATTTGCATGGCTTATCTAATTTAAAAAAAATGTTTTCCCTTTATTTATTTTTTTTACCTTTAAAAAATTACATTGTTTGAGTCTCTGCGTATCTGTATGGAATCTCTGTGTTTAAAAAAGGCCTCAGGCATTGCTTGAGAACATGGGGCAAAAAAGAAGGGAAAAAGTGCAAGATAACCATAACCAGGGAGGGTTTTGTCCATATTTGATTCAAATGAGATTACTTGATATTGACTTCTAATGCTAAAAGGCCACCCATCTTGGAGCCACAGCAGCTGATGAAGCGAGCAAGCGAACGCTTTCTTAAATGATGCTAATCAGTCCAGAGAGGCCTGGCCTCTATCCCCATCAGTTTTCTGTAATTCAGATGTGCTGATAACCTGAAATTAAATGTGTCAGTATGCAGGCTTGGAATGGGGGGAAAAATAGTAGGATCAAATTAGCAAAAAAGGAACATTTTTCCATATGTATGATGAATGTAAAGATGATTTAGTTGCAGTTTTATTTACAGTCTGAATTAAATCTGGTAGCACAATGATGCACTGATTATGCAAGTTATTTTAAGCAGGTAGTTTTTGTTAAATATGGAAGGGAAAAAGAAGAAGGCTGATTCACAGCACAGCCCTGTTCTTCTGAGGCCTTGGCAGTTAACACTGTGAAGAACGGAGCTCTTTCAGGGCATTATATAGATTAATTTACTGTGCCATAGGCTTCCAGATACATTTCACAGGGGAATGGATATCTTGTGCCTGTTAGCTAAGGGGACTAACGTCAAGGCCTGGGTAAAGTAAATAGTGACTTCTGGGGTGGATATTTGTGGATTTTGGTGAAATTTCCATCAAGTATACGATGTGTGTTTTAAATGTGCATCATCTGGGCTAATGACTTGGTTGTACTGCTTGTTTTCCCAGTGGAAAATGTGAAATGTTTAGGGCACTTTTTCATCTAAATGAATCCCTTTATTTAAAACAAAGAACAAAGACTTCCTGCCTCACCCCCTTCTTAAAAGTAGAGTAAAAGTCCCCATATTTTGTTTGAAATTGAAATATTGAACCTGTTTCTTTGCAGTCAGTAGATTTCACCTCCTTCATTAACTTTCAATCTACTTTTATTTTACTTACCTCTTCTATACATGTGAAAAGGAAACGAAAAATAAGGAAGTGGAAACTTCCACGTTAACTAAATCTTTTTCCAATGCAAGCGTAAAAACAGCGAAGTAATCTGACATGAATAAAATCTCGCCTAGCCAGACGGCAATTAAGAAAAATGACAATTCTTTTTTTTTTCTCCCATTCCTGTAAGAAATGTAGACAAGCTATGAATCTGAAATCTCCTAACTTTGTCTGCTAAAAAGAAATGGTTGTTTTTTTTTATTTTCAAGCTGTGATTGTAACACATTCTTGTTTGGCTTATTCACATCTGTGTATAGATTGTTAAAGCAAGAACTCTGCTTAAATAACCTACTTTTGTCTGACAACAGAATCAGTTATAGAGGTGCATATATGCAGAAAGCTATTTGGAAATGCATCCTCGTAGTTGTCAGGTTTTATTATGCAGGAAGGTGTCATGTTTGTAACGAAGCTGAGTGCAGATGGCAGAGTGGAAGAAATGGATCACTAATTTTAACAATGATTAATGAACAGAGATGGAAAATGAATTACATCGGACTATTGGAGGCAAGAAATATTTTTGTGAAAATGTTACTTCATCTGCCAGGCTGTTGTCTGCAAATTATTTTCTGAGATCCTTTGTATAGTCAACACTTGACTGCTTTTCCCCATTATTTTATAGTTTTTCTGGTTAAGTACTGCACGTTATATACAGGGCATGTACAGTATTATCAATAGAAAGAATGTAAATAAGGCATAGGGTAATCTTTTCAGATTTAGTGTTTGGCTACATTTGAATGACATCCCTACAGAGGTTCTTAAAGCTATAGTATTTTGATACGAAGACTTTCCAGTGTTTCACTGGGTAGTGCATTACGTGTAAAATTAGTTCTGTTAGTGTTTTAGTGCAGTTTTGTCTTACAGTAACTTCTCTTCATCTCTGTATTGACATACCGGCTAATAATAATCTGCTTTGAAAAAAATTGTTTACTGTTTCTTAAGACTGAAAATCATCCACATTTTTTTCATACATTTTCACATTTCACGACATTAGGTGACAGAGTGAAGCTATAGCTTAAGGTTGAATATATTGCTGGAGTTGATAAAATTCATAATTACCATTCTGCCATCTCAAACAGCCCTCAAACTGTAAATACAGAAGAAATGTGGTAGCATGCCATAAATCGCTTTCATCAAGATTAAATGAAAACAGGAGTTCATTATACATTTGTTATAAGCAAAGACGCCCTACTGTTTCCTGTGAGAGAGCTCCCTATACGTGCTTCTAATACGAGAGGCAGAAATTAAAAATACAAGATAATAGATATATGTGAAATATTTTGAATTTAATTATGCTCCTGATGGGAAATACTTTAGGAAAACAACTTCTGGAACAATGTGTGCAGCGCTCAGGTTACATAGCATATGCTAAACACTCAGAAAACATACACAATGCTTTGGTGAACAAGGTAGGGTAAAGCTCCTGGGAGCCAATTTAGAATGTGACTTAAGGCAAGCATGGCTTTTTTGTGTCTGTTTCTTTTGGCACACTATTGAAATAGCAGTGGTGATTGGAATTCCCTTGCAAGCACAAGGGGTGGCCTGCATTGAGACCAGCATCTGTGCAGAGTTCTTGCAAACGGGAGGCCAACTGAAACTAAGTTACTAGGTTACGCATTACTTTAAAGCTAGGATGTGCAGTTCACATAGTTTTACTGTCTTGCTTATTTGTCTTGTATTATGTTGTACCATACAGGAGTCTTTTCAAGTAGGATCATGTAACATGTTTGCTATTTTTTTTCTTTTTTAATACTTTCAAAAATGTACATTAAAAATGTGTCTTATTTTCCAGTGTTTTAAGAAGTAAAGACAAATATACAGTATACATATGTACATAGAGGTCTACATATGCAGACAGTATAAGTGTATGTGTGAGAGATTAAATGCTTCAGCTATGTTTGACAGGTAAAGATGAAGGAATGTGGGATGAAAGTGAAATGATGTTTGCTTTGAAGGAAGAAAGTGAAATAGTGTTAACGATAGGGCATCTCAACACTCAATCAGAAAGCTTTCAGTGATATGAAAAGTGAGTCAGTGGCAGCTTCAGCATATCTTGCCCTGATGATAAAAACTCTTAAAGACAATTGTGGGGGGGAAAAAAGACACAGTAGGGATTGTCTGTACTGTATGTCTTTGTATTTTGAAAACACGAACTACTACTTGAGCTGTACTTCTCTGTTTTCATTTCAGTTACTGCTGAAAATAATTATTTTTAGAACAATCTCAGAAGACATTCGGTTATTTTTGTATTGAAGTGGGAGAAACCCCCAGTTATGATGCCCTCCTCTTTCCTTTTTAATTCACCTAGGGGAAATGTGGAAATCATCCATTCACAATATAGAATAGCTTCAGCTGTTCGGCAGCTTAAGCACAAAACTGAACACAGCATATGGATTCCAATTTTTCATCTGGCTGTTTGATACTGTTTTCTCTCACTCTTTTTAGATATATTTGTGTAGAGGAAGGAATGTAAGGCGGCTTAGGCAACGTTAGCTTAGCTGTTACGGAAAAGTCATATTAATATTGACATTTACAAATTCATCGCTCATCCAAATGATACTGTTATGATAAAATTGTTAATTTTGCGGTACAGAATTAAAAAGGTTTTATGTAGGATTAGAATGCGTTTTTACGCTTTAAATGTAGAATATTTAAAACATAAAAATGTGAATAAAAGTTATGATAAATCCAGAACATAGGAAGTTGACTATAAGTGAATTTGCCTGAAACAGTGCACTTCATGGTTTGTGTGACATACTTTCAAACTGGCAATTATTTTAAAACTATTCTGTGAATTTCCTGGTTATTCTGCCTTGTTTACAGTGACTTGTCTACCCTCGTATAGTAATTGTCTGTATTCTCGAATGTATAAACATAATTCAGAGAGTTGCAGGTATGGATTACTGGCATTACAATTGATAATTTAAATAGGAGGATATTAAAGTTGTCTGTCATTTTCCTTTTAGCTGAAGTAAACAAGTGGAGTTGAACTTTGCAGAACACTGTCACCTTACTAATCAGGAACTGGAATCTGTATCACAACACTTCATTTACTTGATAGACAAAAGAACAATTGCGCTTGAAGTAATGTGATTTCTAAATAAACGCCGCCTGTCAAAAGAGAAATGCATTTACTTCAAATGTAGCTCAAGGAGACAATTAGCAAACAGAGGTGACACTGTAAACAGGTGCACCCATTATTCCCAAAGCTTGTGGCAATATATTCACATCTTTTAGACTGATGGGAGATCATGTGACAGTTTGGTGAATTATCTGTCTGCATCACCAGACTGATGAAGCCTGCTGCAGTTTGCACATCATCTCAAAACTGCTACTTAAAATTATATGGAAAACGAAACAAATTATAGTTTGGGTAATAAAGGACTTTCTTCAGCATTGTATTTAGATAGTTATTAACAGTGTTTTTCCTGCAGACTTTTATTTAAATTCTAAAACAGCAATGTCCTGTATGAGGTCAAGTCAGTTTGTAAAAATTGATTGCTATAAGTGCTAATCAATGAAACCTTTTCTCTGGCAACTGCAAAGCTATAACATTTTATTAAAAAAAATGGAGGCCTTTCCTATCTTACACACAATTGATATAGCCTACAGTATTCATAACCAAAAGCTGAAAACAATAATGTTTTTTTTCTTCAGCACATCTTAGCCTGGCTTCATTTTGAACATTTTCAGGCTAGTATTGCTAGAAAAGTCTGATTCTTCCTGTGAACAGAGTAAAACTGAATTTGTGTTGCAATATCTTTTAGGTTGTAAGCTATAATGATGTCAACATTTGTTAATGCATAAATGTAATTTGACTTTTTTTTCATTCCTGGAATTTGTTTCTTTCTAGAATTGTTTGTAGATTGTTCTTGTAATGTAAGATACATATAGCAATTTTTTTTATACAGCATCTCAGTATTTCTACATATGTTTTAACTTTAAAAAAATTCTGGTGACAAATTTCTGAATCGTTTTGGAAACATCACAGAAACACAAGCTTCTGGAGAACTGCTTTTGATCAGGCATAAGTGAATATCATCTTTATATAATCAATCTTTTTTCAATGTTTCCCAGAGTAGACTCGTGTGCCTGAGGATAGAGAAAATTAACTAATTTTAAAACTTGTGAAGGCAGATATCATTGTTTCTTGCTTATCCCTCCCCTCCCAAAGTAATAAACTTCTTTTAGTAACTTAATTCATTAATAATAATTAACTTAACATTAATACTCAATAATTGATATAATGAAATGGTTACATCCATCCATCTTTCCATTCTGGGAGCTGTAGTCTATCCTGGCTAGCAACAGGCGCAGGATGGGATGCACCCTGGATGGAACACCAGTCCATCACAGGGCAGACACACAGGCGCAAGCATGCAAAGCCAGGGCCAGTATTCCCAGAAGCCAAAATGTCTTTGGACCTTGGAAGGAAACTGGAGCACCCAGGGGAAACCCACACGAGCATGAGGAGAGATATACAAAACGTCATGCAGATAGCACCACAGGAACTAAATCCAGTGATAACAACTGCACAAAATGGATACAATGCAATGAAAATGAAAATGTATGTTTCTTTAACTGTAGACCTTGTTTTGGAAATAAAATATACACCAAAATGTGTGTTAATTTTAAGGCAGAATAGAGGATGCAGTAAGATGTTTCTTGACAAAAAACATGGTCTTTGGGCTCCAGGAGTACAAATTTACATTCTTTGGTATTTTATATACAGTACCATCACAATCTGTACAAATGGAAATAATTTTATCGGACTCCATATGTCCACTAGAAACCTTACACTTTAAATATTATAGAGTACACTGGTTTCGCTGCCATAGCTGATAGATGTATCAAGGTGTTTGTGGTATTTTGTACGTATCTGAAGACATACATTTACGAGACCCTTAACTTGACCATTACAAATAAAAAAGAGGTCACAGAAAGTTACAGGTAGTTATGAAACTTGTTAAACATAGACCTTTAACTTATTACTGCTGCCAATGTCCTTTTTAACACAACAACAGCACAATAGTAATAAGACATTTTTACATTGTATTATTATGTATGTATTATTACAGAAATATAATATCTGTTATCCATTGACAGTACCAGCAGGTGTAGTGTTTGCATTAGAAGCAGTGATAATGATAATAATTGTTTTAATTTTTTTTATTGCAGAATAATTATTTAAGAGATGCATATAGTCATCAGTGTAATCAGTAAAGTGCGATTACTGGAAATCCACTGGAAAGCAGATGGTTGTCAGACTTTTTTTTTCATTTTTAACTATCGAGATTATAAAAGCATGGTAGGAGGACAATTGAAAGGACAAACTATAATGATTAAAAAAACTCCACAACAAACAAATCAAAAACACATAACTGGGTATTTTTTCAATTTTCCCCAACATTTGGACCCAGTGCCATTAGTCTGACAAAAGCAATAAAAATGACAGAAAACCACAGCAAGACACAAAAGATATACTTGATTGAAAAACTGAAAAACAACAAAAAATATATGCGTGGTGGTATAGATATATAACATCCATTGTCAGCAGCTAAATGACAAGCATTAAGTCTTTTATTATTTAAGTTTTAAGTTTTAAGTTCAAAACAGTTTACTTCCTTGGTTAGGAGCACATATCTCGCTGTATCTTTTATGACTGTAAGGCTTTTAATGACACAAACCTCCCATGTTCTAGGGTCGGGTCTGATCAGAACAGGGAGGATGCCCTACATTCCGAACTAATTGTATAATTGGAGAGCTTTCTAAACGAGCAGCCCTTCACAGTCTGCACTTCCAAGCTTTCTTCCTTCAAAGCAAATCACAAAAGACCATTTTGGGAATAATAATTTCAAAAAGAGTCCATTATTAATCTGTACAGTACTACTAGTACTTCTGCCACGGTAAAGTTATGCACAGCGAGTCATGTGAGACAATTGTTAAATTCCGCTGTTTGTTTGCTTTGAATTTTAAAGAAAAACTGCTAATTGTTTGAATAAAGTATCAGGTGCTACAGTGTGTATTTAGGAAAAAAAAAGACATCATGGCATTTTCATACTTTTTTATCTTAGCTGTTGGATGTAATGAACATAACCAAAATTTGCAGGGAATTCAAGTATCCAGAATATTCGATGTACTGATTTCAGGTTGATTTAAAAATGTTGTAATATCATTGCCATAAAACTTATGATACACCTGCACGCTGTCTTTGCTTTCATATAAGTTATGTCCATAGTTGTGCAGAATTGGATTTTTTAATTTATAGCCTGTCCTGTACTATTCATTTTTATGGAGCTGGAGGGATAGCATAATGATTTCAGAGGCTGACTATTCTAAAAGGATACCAAAGTGCAGTAAAATGAGTGTTTTAATTAACCTTATTGATCAGCAAAATAGAAGCAAATGCAATTTGCATATACCATGTGTGATCAATGAGCTATCTGATTTTCAAAATCTGATTTCTTCACAGTGTTTGCAGAGAGATGGAGAGTCCTGATGAATATAGATCAATCTTTTGTTATGCCTTTAACTTTGTTTTTTCTAGTGATTAGTAAAGCTATGCTAATTATTGTTCCAATAGGTCTGTGATATTTTTCTATAAGAGAAAATTAAACAACACAGTCTTTTCCATCTTGAAATATATTGTAGCTAGTCAGTTCAGCAAAACAACTAAGCTTATTGATTGAAAAGTTTTGAAATAGGAAAAAAGACAACTGCTTTAAAAAATATTAAACGAATTCAGAAAATCTTTTTCATATATCTTGCAATGTGTTGTATATGGAAATAAAATCAAGGATTATTTTTAAAATCTTTTTTAGAATTTAATATAGTTGTGTGCAATTCATCAATTTCCCATGAAAGGTCTTCAAACAGAACAATAATTGACTATTATTAACCATCGTTTTTGGCTTTGTAAACACAGTATGTGGGTTGTTAAATACCACTCTCTATTTGTCAGCTGAATGTAGCTCCAAATATTAAAAACGTGATGTTTCTTGAGGCAAAACAAAATCTGTTTTTTAAATTTAGAAAAAAAGTGTGGAAAAGCAATGTGTTGTTTTCTTGAATATGGTATATCATGCAGTATTGATTTATGCTTTTAATATGATGTACACTAGTCAAGGACAAACTGTGTCTGAAATTTGGTTTCATTGCATTCATTTTTTAGAAAGCTTTTTTGAATAGTTTGGAAAACAAAGGGTAATTGTTTTAGCCCAGATGTTGCTTTTGCACAACAAGCAGGATACAATGTTCCCACTGAGCTGATGAGCCCAATCAGTGAAATGATTAAAAATTGATTTTGTCCCTGTAATTACAGTATGTAAACTACTTAGCCTGGATTGCAAAGGAAGTGATTTTCTAATTACGTATATACTCTGGTGTCTAATGATTGGTTTTTTGAAGTAATGAAGAGAGAGCCCTAACGACTCCTTGGTGTTCTGTTGTTTAAAAAAGACCATCGTTAGGGTAAGCAGCAGCAGACTAAGAGCTCAAATTGAATTTTCAGCACTGTTAATGTGCACATGGATTTGTTTATTTAAGTGATGGTAACATGTAATTGGACTAGTAATGGGTATCATGACTTTTACCATGTCACATGTCAGAGGGCTGTATCTTTACATAGAAATTTCTGATATCTGAAAACTGTAGCTTTTGCTTTATTTGTTTTGTGAAGTCCTGTCAGCTATTAACAGTTATTGGATAAGTGAAAAAAATAAACAGCTACTAGTAACTTCTGTCCTGAAAAATACATTTTTTTTTCTACTACCATTAAGTTTTGTCGACAAGAGCTCAGTGTAGTTTATGAGGACACAGTGAGGGAGGCTTTTGAACACGTAGCTCTTCCATTTTAATGAGTGTAACAGAGGAAGACTAGATGTAAGAAAGTACTACACAGAATTGGTTCAGATCTCTGTTAAACATATGGATCAGTCAATTTCAAATTTACAAAACAACAACAACAAAAAGGACCATTCTGTCTGAAATATCTCCCTGCTCATACATAGAACTCATACATAGAAACTGGGTTAGTTTGTCAGGATATGGTCACAGGCTCAAATTGAGATGAATCCCATGTTCAAAGAAGTCCTGAGTGTCCAAAAGCTGATTTTTAACATGTTTCTACTTAGAGAAGTACTTTAATTTCACATGATTCATTTCAATAAATGTACATTTAAATGATGAATACAGATAAATGATGAATACCTGTTCATGTGTTTACCCAGTTCACTCTCTCTTAAGACCGCTTTAATAATTTGAGCATTATAATTGATATTTGTAACAGTATTTTAGTATAACAATATCAGCTTTTAGGACTGAATTAGTACAACCCATAAGTAAAATGCAGTAGAAGTTTTTAAAGGCTATTATCTAAGGCTGCTTGTTATCATAGATAACATACTGTGGTGTCTTAGTTTTAGAGCTGATATTGCCTGGATGTCTGCTTTCAGTAAAATCTTTTCCAACCTGACAGTAAGGTTCTTATTATCTCTTGGGAGAGGCAGGACTTGTATCACCACAGGCTTTTATCTGGTCTCGGTCACATAACCAGTGTTGTAAATTCATGAACTTTTAATGCATCGGTAGAGGGTTCAACACAGCATCAAGGAAATATGTAATGTGTGGTGTTCAGGGTGAAACTAAAAAGGGTATCAGGGTTTTATCATAAAGAACTATTGACATAAACCTGAATCGTTGCCTTTATGAATACCAAATGGTTTGATAAGTACTGTATTTAGAGCATTTAGGAGACAGTACTGAGTGTAAAAACAAATGCTTTGCCTTTACACTACAGCCTAATAATTGTGATTAAATCACAGAAAACTAGGTAATGTATGAATGTAGGATTAACATTATACATCTATAATTTCTTGTGTTTTGGTGATCTATAGCTCAAATTAAAAAATCAGGTAATTGTGTATTTTGTCCAAGCTGATTCTATTTTTATTCTTTTTTTACATATTTTCATTATAACAGTATTATCAGTGACATGGTTAGATCCAGTAGCATATCTCTGCAATCTACTTTAACATTTAGTTCATAATAGAATATAAACAAAAATAACCCACCAATATGTACTGTAATAGACTGCGAGACGGCACTGTTGGGTGCTCAATGCTTTAATAATTTAGTTAGTTAAATTGTGATCTATCATTTTGCACCTTTTGACATGTGATATTGAAATTTAATATTGCATCAATACAAATGATATATTGCTAGGTACTGCTGTGATGAGGATGGTGTTGCACGTATCTAATATATTGAACGTTGTCTTTTCCAGGCAACATTGTGCTTGAGAAATTGGTGTCTTCCCTCACTTAAATTCATATAGAACATTTAAGTTTTGGAATTTGTCATATTATAGAGCTCTTCTCAGAAGGCTGCTTTGACAGAGATAACAAGCTGGTACTGACAAGAGTCTAAATATTGGAAGAGTCACCTTAGCCGAGAAAACATATTTTTAGCATACAGTATATTGGCAAGCATGACGTGGGTATCAGCTGAATGATTTTGAACTCATAGGGTACTTTTTGTGAGCATAGGAATATATTCCTCAATCATTGTGATTTAATTAATCAATGTTTTAATTAATTCGGGAAAGGTGTGAATTTGGGAATTCTGACTTATTCTATTACCCATCTCCATTTGTGCTGTGAGATATATTTGTATATTTATACCTTTCTTGCCAAGACCTTTATAAAACAAACTTCAGTTTTAATTAGAATCTCAATTTAGATGTGCACTTCTTTCCAAAGAGTTACAGTCTTCTGCCTTTTTTAAATTGAGTTATAGTTTCACAGATCCTGTTGTGAGAAAACCTGTGAGTCTATTGCTAATTCAGTGTTTCATATTTTTTCCCCTGTTGTTCCATCTCAGCCTTCTCTGGGTATCAATTAAAACTTTAAAAGGAAACACCTAAAGTGCTGATCAATATTTGTGTTATAAAACTCCAAAGTGTTGAATTAAAGTAAGGTGCAAGAGACACACAGGCATTCCTAAAAAAAACAACAACCACACATCCTCCCAAAATACCAGTAATTTAAAATATAATGATTCCTTGAACATTGTTCTGCAGTATAAAAAAGGTAAAAAAAAACTAAGTTAATGGGATCCCTGGGTATTAACGTGAATTTATAATATATTTCTGTGAGCAGAGCTTTTGAAAAGGTTTTGTATTTCTGGCTTGTGACAGCAGGAGGGAGCACTCACTCAAAGGCTCTCTAAGGAACAGTTGTTGCCCTCAGAGGAACATCACAACAGCTATCCTGCCACCTGATGTCAGTGTTTATTTGCCTACCTGCTTTGCTGATCCAGTGGCTATAGTATGTACAGTACCTTCACTACAGACCCGACAATCGACAGGGCATGTGTGAAAACACTTACTGTAGAGCAAGTTTCTTTTTCTTGTTTTGTAGTTCCCAATGCTCTGTGTTTGAATGCTGAGGTCTAACACGATCTGATAAGTTTCCATATTCCAGTGTCAGGGTCAATAGCTATATGTGATGTATCTTGAAAGGCAAGAACTTTTAAGCAAAGCCGGACTTATTAGAGGGGAAATAAGAGTTGAAAAGTGAGACCTGGGCATGATCCACTGTCTCCTGTGATCCCCTGAAGGCTTCATGGACGATTTGATGTTAATAAATATCATCTTCTAGGTTCGACACTACATTTGTTTTCTAAATGAATTCTTCTAATGAAAGAAAAGAGAGATTCTAGAGTACATTCCCTAACTTTGCTTCTGCAGGTAAGAGTATTGGAAACTGCATTGCTCTCTGTCATTTTTATCTCCATACAAAGGCTGCGGCATGAGCGATTTGAAGTGAAACAGAGCTAATATTAATCTCTGAGTAATTGAAAAAAAGTAACCTTTTTATATTACAAGCATGTTAAAAAAACAGACTTGACATAAAAAGACACCCAGGCAACTGTATTCCAATCAACAGGACACTGTACTGAAATACTACAGTTTTCATGGCTGGGACAGACCTTGTACAGCTGAAATGTCAATTGTTAGTTTACAAGGAAATTGAAAATAATAAACCGTAAATATTTTACAAAGATTTACATTCTCATTCTTATCACGTTCTCAAGTGACAGACTTATGTCAAGACTGCAGCTCAGTTCATGACTTCCCATTACCTCTCATTCATTCAGGCTAGTTTTATCTTTTTTAATTTTTTGCATTACTATAACTTTGGGCTCTTTCTATCTGATTTTCTATAAATTTTAATTCCTCCCAGATAACCTATATTATTTCATATTTCATACACATGCTTCAGAAGCTTGCTGTTTTATTCCTACCTTCTTAGTAAAAAAATCCTTTTATCACACAATGGGTAATTTATATCCATTACCAACGTTTTCAATCCTTTTCAGTGGTGCTGTCAGTGCCTTTGGCACAGTAATGATTAATGTGATCTAATAATAGTGTGCCATTATATTTCCTTTAGTAAAACATGTACCAACATCCTATTCAGCTCTACCAAATTCATAGCTTCTTATAATATTTTTTTTGTTGAAAGACAAGATTGCTATTTTCTCAGGGGTGATTGTTAGATTCTGCAAGCAATTTTTGTTCGGTTTCACATTTTATGTCATGTAACTTTTGTGAGTTTGATTAGAGAACCTGATGTTATGATAACGCTGAAGTGGAAGCTGGGATAATGAGGTATTATACCTGTGCTGTTCAGCTCAGTGTAGGTAAAGAAATAGTTCAGTGACAAACACTGTTACTGTGTTATTGTTGAAGAGCAATCCCTGTTTGCCTAGAAGAGTAGTCTTTGATATCTTTGATGTGGTTTGAACTTCAAATACGAATTTGAATTTTTAAGAGTGCAGAGGTAGATTTTTTTATTATTTTGTTTTATGGAAACAGTATTAAATTAGGGCAGATCAAAAATGATTCTTAGACATTTGGTTAGGCAGTTGCTCTTCATTTTTATATTTCGGCACTTAAATGGGGATGGCAAGTCAACCTCATTGCAATGTGCTGCTGTCAACAGATGTTCAGAATCCTTAGCTCTATCTGAATTGCTCCACTGCCCGGCCCTGACAAGATATGTACTATACATTTCTTTCTTTAGAAAGAAATTCCACAACCTTCAGTGTGGGGCTTAATGAGTCACTTCTACGGTGTTCGTAAAACACATTTCCTTTAGTCATATAATTTAGCCAGAATTGATTTTTTATGTTCCAACATCAGCATGTTCATTTGTTGTTATTTGAAAGAGAAGTCAGAAGTTTCATTCAAGGAGTGCTGTATTAGTGCTTTATACTGTATAACTGTCAAAGGTTTTTTTACATACAATCATGTTCAAAAGCACAAATATGCATATCTTATAAAAACACCCTTTATGATTAGCAAATTCTAATGCAGCACACTATTATACAAACAGTTGTTATTAGGAGGTATAGTTTGCTTCATATGTGTGATATGCCATGGTAGATATACAGTATGGTGGTGATATGTATATCTTTTTCTTGACACTCCTTAATTGTGTTAGATATTGTGAAATACCTGTTTCAATCAATCGTTCCATTTGTATTTATCTAATACAGAAAATACCCTGGTTTAAACTCTTTACACAGTTCATTGAAAATTACCCATGTCTTTCATTTTCAGAAGACCTTTGATTTTCCATGTATGGGACTGCAGTCCCATGGATGTAGGTTTCTGATCATGTCTATGCAATGTGGATTTACATCGCTGGCACAATATTGCACAAAATAATGTTATTTCCAAACTTGAATATCTCTTTACTTAATCCTGATTTGTGTGTGTTTGTGAATACACCATGGTGGACAGAAGAGTTGAAACACTGATTTATAAAAAATATCGTCTGGTATACATCTACAGCCAGGCGTGGGTTACCTTATCTTAAAACTGTAAATGTTGAAGAGGACATCCAGATTTTGAAGGGGTAAGTTAAGCTGATAATACTGCATCAATATAGTTGTGACTTACTGAAGGCTAGCTGAGTGATGCTTTGGTTGTAGGGTACTCAACCCCAAGTCAAGACTGTTCATACCCCCCACACCGAATTCTTGAGAGGAACAGCTGTCAGCACTTTCCAATATTAGCTGTATTTATTCTTTGCTTTTAGTCTCCTGAGGAAAAAAGGTTTTGCTACTCAGTTAGAAATTTAGATCCTTTAAAAAACAGTTCTAAATAAATAGCACATCAAATCCAAACAATACGAAAGGACCTTTCGTAACCAGCCAAGTTACTTACAAACAATTATTAAATCTTCCTTAGCATTCTTCCTTGACTTTTCCAGTTAAGATCAGTAAAATATACCCGTACAAAACTGACTAATATTTTTCCTAGACAGAATATACAAATTGTATATTTCTTTTCCCCCAAATGTATTATATAAAGCCAATGGGAAAAAAGAGGGGGCCAAAATATTTTTTATCTGTTTGTTTTCTGAAAAATGACTAAGATAACAATATCAGAATGCAGTGAAAGCTGTAATGTTTGATACATGTAACACTGTAGTCTTCTTCCCTAGTCCTGGGGAGCCACATTTCTTTAGGTTTAAGGGTGTCCTCATTTAGTGACCAAAGATCAAATGTATCTTGACTAAATAAGGAAATTTGTGCTTCAAATTAAGTTCTTGAGATCTCAGTTGGAATGAACTGAAGATTTGGTGCAGACAGCAATAAATAAAACAAGGATTCTTCACTGCTCAGTGTATTTCTGAACTTGCTGTAAAGTAAAATGAAGACAAACATTTCAAATTACAAATGTTTTCATACATTTTTGTATGAAGTGCAGAAACTCTCCATAATTTTATGTAAACATCTCTCCACTCACATGAAATAGGAAAACATGGCACTTGAAACTTGTTAGTTTTAATAACTAAAATTATGGTAATGGAAATAGACTTCTAGGAGCAATCAGTTTGACCTGAAAAGGATACTGTAAAACTTCATAGTGTATAGATATATAGATTTCACAACTTAGCTGAGCAAGAAAGGGGTTTTCCTAGGCTTGATTACATCATACATTCACCAATGAGGAATTCCATATGTTGCACTTTAATGCTGGCTTTGTAGAGGAAGGAGATATACTGTACAAAGAAAAAACTGCTGTTAACTATTATGTTTGGAGTTTGGGTTTGTGAAAGTTTTTATTTAACTTGGGAAAAAATCTTATTTACTCACACTATGAGTAAAACAGAGTTATGTTTTAGAGTGTTATCCCCATTTTAATTTTGGCCAGTAAGAGGTTATTAAGGGTTTAATAGGAAAGTGCCTGATCTTGCTGTGTTTCAATAGAGTCTGAAGATGTAACTTAAATATATTTTAAAACAATTTGCTCCTTTCCAACAGCTATTGTTATCAGCCCATCCTTCATTTCAGCAGTGCAGCTATTTAGGAGCAGGTACTTTACTATTGCCACTTCCTTCTGAGGGTGGAGGTTAAGCAGGACATCAAGAAAGGTTATTATAGTTCAGGAGGCAGAGCAGACCTGTGAGAAAGGAACTTCCTTAATGCTTGAGTCAATGTTGTCACAATTTCGCATTTGAAGAACTAAAGATTTGTCTTTGCTTTCTGCAAAAATATAGACTTAACAAAGGACAGACAAATAAACAAGCAAATAACACATCAGGCCACCCAAGAAACAGAGACACACATGAGTACAGTATGTGTGTCTGATGGCTCCACTTGTTTAATGACCATGATGTAGTTTGTGGGGTGATGAATGATACCGCCCCATCGTTGCATTATCTACAAGTTAAATATAAAGAAGCTGCATGGCATAACATTGCTAATTCCTATTTAATCTCATAAGTGCTGTGGCACAGGGGGTCAGTTTCTTAAAGTTATACTGTTCTGTTTGAGGACAGCCTATTGTCTTAATTAAAATAAGATGATCAGCCTTCGGTACATCTGGCATTCCAGTATATGAAGCTATAACCCAGGGGACACGTTGTTCTTAAGTAAAGTAAGCAGGAGGTCAGTGGAAGAAACGTGTGGTGTGCCTGCGAATGAAGGTTAGTTCACCTAGTAGCTATTTCTAACTGAGCTGTTGAAATGTGTTCACTATCATAACATAAATATGTTGAGGAGGTGTGGATAAATGTGGCATTCGTCTGTTGATACTAACATCTAAAAATGCACTGAGCACTTTGATTTATATCTATTTATATTAAAATTAGTAGGCTCAGCTCAACACCTAAATGATGTAGTGTGATACTTTTTTAAATTCTGAAAATAACGTTAAATGAATATGTGTTATAATTCAGAACACAGTGGGAAGATAGTGTATAGTTATCAAGTGAAGCATTATGGCAAAACGTTTAATAATTTAGTACTCACATTATTTTGTAATGTAGTTCTGTACAGTAGCTTCAGTCATGCTAATAAATGCAGACTGGAAAGTTCATCGAATTTGTAGTGTGCTTTTAAATGATTACCCCACCCAATTATAATGTGTTGGACATTTTGTTTTTATTTGCGGATCAGTGCTTTCAGTAGGCATCAGCTTTTGAAAGGTTTTTTTTTGTGGAGGTATATAGAAACTGCAATATATATTTTTTAATTTAATACATAAAAAATACTTTAAAAGAACTATAAAAATAACTATGCTGCATGATGCTATAAATGTACAGAAGAAAGGTGTGTACATTTGAAAATGGACAGATTTATTAAAATAATTCTTAAGGTCACATCAGTATCTGTTGGACAACTGTTGTAATATGTATACCTTGCTAAGAAACAAGAAAAAAATTCTAGACCATAATGGGATAGTTGACCAATTGATTGAGTTCAGTGGTGGCAGTCCTAAATCAATTTTATCTTTTAGGTAATAAAAACTGATTCCTAATGAGGTTAATACCTTATAATGACCAGATTCTTCCATTAAATAATGCCCTCCAGGTGTTAAAAAACAGATAGCTGTCAATCAGAGACATTAGTCCAATATGGCCTACTGCCTGTAAGTTCTAGGTGAAAAACAGGACACCTTTTTAAGTTTCTGTTTTAGAAAAAATAATTGAAATGTTTACTTTTACTATTAGAACCTACAATTGTCTTCTCAATTTTGTTTCAGACAACAGTGAGAGATTACTAATGCAAGTGCCAGATACCTTTTTCAGTTTTGCTCAGAATGTAGATTTTTTGAATAAACAATGTTTAAAGAATATCCGCTTAGTGTCCTGTGGGGAGTATCACAGAGGTTACTACTGAGCACAGACATATTCTTTGAAAAATAACACTCCAATGCACTCCAGTGCATTCTTCCACCTTCCTTTCTGTTATCTAACCAGGATTTCAGTAATGTAAGTATAGAAATATATACAGTAAGATGGGTTGTGACATTACGCTTACGTGTAGAAGACTGAGTAAAAGTCTACTAGTAAAAATATTAGTAAAAGTATACAGTTTATGCAAAATTTACATGACACTGTGAGAACATGTCTTATGCAGTTTGTGCATGAATGATTCTTCCATTGTGAATCAATAAATGGGTTGGACCTTAATAACTACAGTCTTAAAATACTGATTATTATCATTATCAATATTCACTCACTGAGTGTAGATTAAAAACTTATTTCTAATCGCCTTACTCTTCCATCAACAGTCCAAGAAATGTGTGTTTAGATGTTTTAAAACTGAGAATATACGGCCAACAACTTAGACCTGCTTAGTTTAAATGATGAACCAGTGGGCGAGAAGTCAGGACCGCCTGATAAACCAAGAAGCTGCTGGTTTGGCTTCGGAGGTGGGGATGGTTGAAGGATGTCAGTGTGACAAATGCTGGGAAAGAGTGAACCAGAACAGTGGTTCCCAGTCCTGGTCCTAGATGACCCACATGTCTACAAATTTTCATTCCAGCAGAACTGACGCTGGAATGCTGTTCCTGGTGCTAATTGATGCTTTAATTGATCTTCTTGCTTGTTGAGACTTCAGTTTATCTGTTTCTGCACTCAATGCCTGGTTTAAAAAATACACTCTACAATCGTGTCAGTCCAACAACCTCAGCATACGGTATAAAACGTAACGCAGTTATTCCTCCACTTGCTTATCAATTCCCTTATTTCTTTAAAGATATCACTTAATAGGTGATCATTTTATAATAAACAAAGAGAGGGAGGGATGACAATATAAGAAATACTCCCATGACAAGCTTTGTTTTCTTTCTGCAGAAGTCCATTCAGCTACATTTCAGGTAATACACCCAAATAAAGACAATTCATTTTCCGAAGGCATTTTCTAAATCTCAGAAATTGGTACAAATTTGATACTTTATACAAATCCCATTCACCTTTTGAAGAGCGCAGGCAAATTTGAAAAAAAAAAAAACATGCCTCAAGTAGAAATTTTAAACTAATTAGCCTGGGATTAAGAATTTGGCTAGAGCAAAACCAGAAGACATAGGAATCGCCCCAGGAACAGGGTAGGGAAACTGATCAAGGGGTCAAATTTATAGTTCAGAGCTGGTAATGCTTAGAATAGGATCTTGTCTTTCACCCAAGCTTTAGTTATGAACTCCATTTAAAAAGACCAAGCTTGCTAATTTCCTGTATTCAGTGGCTAACTGACTGGGAATATATAAGTATGAATCTCTAATATTATTTACATTATTTATTAAGAAAATCATTTTTATCTTTCCAGTGGTAGCTCAACTCTGCTTTTTTATTATAAATGTAGTTGAAACTGAGGTGGCTTTCTCTAATAATGGGATGGTTATGCTTTCAGGTATTGACCTATAAAAAAGCCCTTTAGGAGGAACATTAATCCAGCTGTCAAAAAATATATATATTTCTTCCTTCACAGTTATATATAGTATATGTCTTATACAGTATGTAGACTGTGGTCAAAAACAATTAGAATTATACTGGCATGTAATTAATTTCAAATGAGTATAAACTATACTTAATGTTAATTTTTGTATACGTATCCAGAATGTGCATGTATATTAACAAGTTTTTTTCTTTTAAATTATGAATGCTCTGCATTCCCTTAAATCTTTGGAGAGAAAACAGATGTCCAGGAGTTCACATTTTTGGGTGCATCTCTACTTTTGGCATAACTGGGATGTTGGATCCTTTTTCTGACATGTGTCGCTGTAATCGACACTGAGGGAAATGTTGTGCCATTTCTCCTTAAAAACATTTGCAAGGACTTTGAGTTCCTTTTGATCTGTCCTGCTGGACTCTCACACTGCTTCTTGGGACTTTTGAGAGGTCTGACCAAGTTGTGGCCTAGCTGGCCAAAAGATTCTTTACAAGCTCAGTTGAACTAATCAGCTGCAGATTTATTATTTGACATTTTTTTCATTACAATCAGTTTATTCTCCTTCCCTACTTAATAATTTTACTCTGTTGTATTAACATCAATTTATGAAGTATATGAAGAGTGTATGGGTGGGCTTTCATGTAAAACCTGGTTTAGGTTTTCTTAACAGATTTTATTTATTCATATTATTTGCAGCTATAACATCTGAATAAAAAATAGTGTGAAGTTGTAACTGGATTTGATTATCCCTTTTACCATTTTTTGAGTACCTTGTTAAAGAACAAAAAAATCATGAAAAAATCTATATATATATAGCTGGTTTTCAAAGATTTTAGGAGTGCTTTCCCTTGGTAAGGGTCTTTTAGAACTTGTTCTCTTTGATTGATATGTGAAATAAGTTTCTTTCTTGAGATATAAAAGCAGTCCTTCTGCTGGGCTGAAAGGTGGCTATTGTCAAGGCAAGAACACTTTGTCAGGAAACAATACAGTTCCCAAGCCTGTGGAACATGTAAAAAAGATACAGCTATTGTATACTTTAGGAACTTTAATTTTACTTGTGAGGTCATTTTAATCCTGATGAATTTTTATAGTACCCACACTGTTGAATAGCAAATCTAATGCAAAAACCACCCACAGAAACTAAAAACCTAACTTAAATCAAAAAAGACTTTTTGTTGAAGACACATTGGGGTGTATTTAAAGTTTTACAAAGGACTAATTCTGAATGGGGACTGGTTTTATACATCGAAGCTTAAAATGTGTGGCTAAAAATAGAACTGCGATTAAACAGTAGTTATAAACAAAGACCCTTTGGAATTAAAAAACCTGGTGAAGCTCCCTTTCTATCATTTTTGATCTGTCCAGAGAAATGAAACTGCAGAATAATGCAGTAATGGGAGAAAAATAGCATAGCAAGCCTCTAGTCGTTTTAATTAAATTAACTAATAAAGCATGCAAAATTGCATGATGGTTATTTTGTAT